>NW_026999145.1:0-1243 GCF_035044405.1 Drosophila montana
AACTACCATCCAATTTGGTTAATTGGCGCCCGAGCAGGGCGAAACTTATAAAAAAAACAAAAAGTGAAGAAACACTAATATTCACGTAGTGATTACTAAATAACAAAAAAAAAGGGTTCACATAGTGAATAAAAAAGTGACCACAAAGAAAATTCACATAGTGAAGAAAACACATCGAACTGGAGGCACCTTCCAACACCAGAAGTAACATTGCAAGGCACAAGAAGGATGTCACGTTTAACACTGGACTAGGTTCTCCTCTGGTAACTGGCGCAGTCAGACCACGGATCATGAAGCTCCATTGTATAAATATGTTGTAAGTTAAAATTTAATGTGTAAGAACCTATGGTGGAACGAATGTGGTTAAAAAAATGGTTTTTTTTCAAAAAAAAAAAGAAAAGAGAAATCAAAATCGGAGCAATATTAAATATAACAGAAAGAAATGAATAAATAAAGTGAAATACACACAAAATGTGGTACAAAGTGGAATCTAAACTGTTGCAGTTGAACTCGTATTTCAGGCCGACTTACGAACTTCAACGCAACGATATGTTTCATAATAAATTAAAAATTTCCCTGGTACAATAAGTTCAAAAACAGCTGCAATTAAATAATAAAGTGAAATATACAATGTGGTACGAATAGTGAAGTCGAAACGGTTGCAGTTGAACTTGTATTTCAGGGCGACTTACAATTTTCATTTTTGGGACAATTGGTTCGAAGACAGCTGCAATTGTATATGTTCTTCAGTGCGACTTACATAGCCAAAGACGGCAACTCAAACCGAACCCACAAGCAACTCGACAGAAAAAGTTTGATGAAGTTGCAGCCGTGGCTATATTTCGGGGCGACTTGTAGATCAAATGCAGCAACGCAACACACAATCAAACCTATCGAACATGTCGCTTACAAGACACAACAAGTTAGAATAAACGGCAAGTGGTACTTCATTTCAAGGCGACTTGTGTACCAAACGCAGAAATCCACAATTAATCAAACCAGCCCGCCGTACGCGATAAACAAGTTGCGAATATTTTGTTCGAATCGGTATTTCAGTGCGACTTAACGACGAGAATAATATCATCGTTCGAACACCACTTATGTTTATAATTCTTTAAAACAAAAACTAATGCAACTATTTTTTTACCATGGCACTCTACATAGTTATAAAATAAAATAAATTATAAATACATTACTAACAAAATCCAATCTATAGATAAGACACACATTCCACCACGGCGAC
>NW_026999146.1:0-1207 GCF_035044405.1 Drosophila montana
CTCTTATAAAGGAGAGGGAAGTGACATATTCTATGTCTACGTTATACATAATATATTCTATGTCCACGTTATACATAAGTCTAGACACCAAATTTCCCATTCCAATAATGTAAACTTTCACAGGCTGCACTTGTTAACAAAGAGCAGCTAAGCCGGGCTTCTCCCCCATCGATCAGCATTGATCGAAATAACTCACTGTCAGCAGATTTGCGTTCCCAGCCAACGCTGAGTAACTTCGTTCCCAGCCTTTATAATATTGTAAACATTTAAATGCCCGAAATTAGCTTTCCTTATAACTCAATGCACACTTATCTGTTAGTCTTAAGCTGTTCTTCAATAAATGTACTCGTCGTGAAATATCGCCTTGTCTTTAATTCAATTTAACCGTTAGAGCTGTGCGCGGTTTTTATAAGATTCAAACTCACAGTAAATAAAGAAAAATCTAATTATATATGTATATGTATATATAGTGACATATGTACCATACCCACAACATATACTATAAGCACACATACACATAACATATGCCCACAGCACCTAATGCCAACCCCTTATACATAAGCCCTAGCAACTAAGCGCACCAAATATGTAACACAAGACACCCTTATTTGGAACCATAAGCCCTAGAGCCCCAAAAATCATAAATTCTTGGTGAAAATAACAATTCTGGCGTGGGACCGATCATAAAATCGAAAACCATTAGACATAAACATCCGCCACAATCGTTATTCCCACCAAATGCCCAAATTGCCAACGCAGCTCAAATTCAGGCTCTAAGAATATTCTAGAAACTCATTAAAGAGAATGAGAGCATTGTTTAAAGAGAGCGAGCTCATGATCTTGAGCCCTCAGCCGAGGTTTGCTAAGCGTTAACAAGACTTTAATAATTAAGTTCTACTGACGACTTCGGCCCGTCAATTTGCATCGGGTACAACTGTAAAATTCCAAAAAGTCGCGCCTACTGTTAATAAAGATATTTTTTTCAAGCCGGTAGGATACGCGAGTGATATAAGACCATTAAAGGACAATTGTAGTCCCAGGCCTTAAAAGCAAATCGTAGTCGGCGCTGATGATCGACGCGAACGCACAATCATTCTAAACCGTATCCGCAAAAGGACACACGCAAAACTTGCCGCGAGTGCCTATTGACCGTTCACGGATCTCATATGTATATCCCAGGTCAGTCAAAAAACCGAAATTGCAATTT
>NW_026999147.1:0-1082 GCF_035044405.1 Drosophila montana
GAGTGTGCCCTTGGTCTTGCATATCCTTTGATCCCTGCAAATCGCACTCATTGGTAACGAGCGCTAAATAAAGCCATACCAAACCAAAAAGACTACACCAGGAAAAACCACAACAACAAAAGTGAAAGTGAACACCATGGCACAACCAAGCAGAGCCAGAATTGCAATTAAGCGAACAACACCTTTCACAAGCACTAGGCCAGATAAGGCAAGTGCCAACCTTCCATGGAGCCACAGAAGAATTAAGCGCATTCATGAGGCGCATTGATTTCATCATGCAACTATATCCAACGAGGGACATTCGCCAACACAGCCTCCTGCTTCGGAGCCATAGAGATGCAAATAGGAGGAGACGCGCAGAGGAGCCACGCAGCCATCCGCTGCCAACACTTGGACCGAATTGAGGTCGGCGCTCATCTCAGAATTTAAAACACAAACGCCATGTGAAGAACTGCTGAGAAGAATCTACAATACGCCTTTACCGGAAGTATTCGTAAGTTCGTAGAAGAATTAGAGTTTAAATCCTATGTTATATCCAATAAGCTAATATTAGAAGAAAATCAGATGAACACTATGCTTTATACAAACGCGTTAAATAATACAGTTAAAGACGTGATTATGAGGAAGTTGCCAACCCGAGAGGTTGTTCATGACATTAGCCCGTCATGACATAACTACAATTTCAAAGCTAAAATATGTAGCACAAAGAGATGTCTATGATATAACATGGTCCGACAGAAGTAAAAATCCGAATAACCAAAACAATCGTACTACTTTCAATAAAAATCGGGGTAACATTGACCAACGTAAGTATGGGAAAAACCAAAATTATAGTCAGACACCAAAACAACAGAACTATAATAATACCACACAGAAACCAAAATCCCAAGTTGACCGTAGTCCACAGATAAACCAAGAGTTTAGTCTGAATTTAAACCAAGGCAGGGCACAAAACCCCCTTAACTATCAACCCCATCATAAACATTCATCCGCCCCAAATCCGCCAGTAAAAAGGCAACGCGAAAGCGGTAGCGGTCAAATGAAAATGGATACGACCGAAAATATTCTTCAAACTGCCTCGG
>NW_026999148.1:0-3778 GCF_035044405.1 Drosophila montana
CATAAATAAAAGAATTTTAACACAAAAAAAAAAAAACGAAATAAAGCAATAAAATAAATAAATAAAATAAAAAATACTAGCACTTAATAATATACCATACATAAACACACTCAAGTTAAAAACAAACGCGCACTAATTCTTTAATGCAAAAAAAAAAAAATAGACCCAGACGCTTGCACGGGGCAAAAAGATTCGGCGTGCAAAGAGAAAAAAAATACCAAAATTGCTCAAAAAACTGGATTCGATATCTATTATTATCGATTACCGGGAAAGTTATCGATTATCGTAAACAAACTCGATCTGCGCATGGGTTAGGAGGACCTACAGCTAAAATTTCAAGTCTCTAGCTCTTATAGGTTCTGAGATCCTTGCGTTCGTACATGCTGATCAAGAATATATATACTTTATGGGGTCGGACATGCTTCCTTCTGCCTGTTACATCCATTTGCACATATACTTAATACCCTTTCTACCCATATTCAATGGTGCAGCGCGAGCTGCATTTGGTGTATTGACTCGGTGGAAATAATATTAAATTAAAATAATTAAAAACGAAATAAATAAAAATAAAATGATTAAAAACGATATAAATAAAAAAAATAAAAATAAAATAGTTAATAACGAAATAAATAAAAATCTAATAATTTCTTTATTGAAACACCAGAGAAAAAAGATTAATTTTCTTTTGACAGAGCGGCCGTGTAGTGGAAACGGATCAAGCAAAATATTTATGCTTATTGTTTATTAACTGTTGAGCTCAAAAAGAAGTACGATTATTATTAACTCAGCTCAATGGAAAGTTTTCAACATATAATTATTTCAAATAATTTATTATTTTAAGAAAAATTGCTGGTATTTTTGATTTATTAGGCAAACGCCGCTCAGTGGAACCTTCTTAGCAAATAATTATTATTTATAAATTTTTATAAGAATAAAGAAAAATTAATGCATATGTTTGTATTTTATTAACCGCAGCTCAATGGCAAAGTGGAAACATACAAAAATATAAAAGTGGCTCAGTCTCAGTTTATCGAAAACCGATCTTGATATTTTACAACTCTGATGGTTGTTTACCTTTTGCACGTGCTAATTAACTTGTAAAAATAAATATAAACTGTTCTTGAAGCTGCTGTGGAGAAAAAATAACAAACGATACACATATAATGGGATGTGTGTGTGTGGGTGTATATACATTCAGCTGAATTTGCACAGTGTTTCGGTTTTAATTAACTAAATACATATCGGAATTGTGTGTTTTTTATTTAGGTATGTGATTATTTGGTGAAGTACATATAGAATGGAGAAGCGCATACACTTATTGTTCAACGGAGCGCAAGCCTGTGTGCAGATATGTCTTGATGTACTTGCATCAATATGGCGATCGATTAAATTTGTGGGTATGTACTTGTACATATATATACATATGTACAGACACCAATATGGCGACTTTTTTTGGAGTCACTTTCTGTTTTATTTCTTTTAATATTTGTCACTTTTTTAGATGCCCTTATAGCCACGAACAATATTTTATCAGGTTTTTTTGTTTGTTTGACTGAAAGTGCAACTGAACTAAAGCGAGGGCTTTAACCACGGACAATGTGTAGCGAAAAAATATGTTCGGACATACAAATATTAATAAATCGGTCTGGAGCTGCCGGAATTTTGGCAATGGACAAGTTGAGGTAAGTGCACTGCTACTTATCTTTGTTAGCTGTTCCGGGAAACTTCTATTGCACATCCACCGATTCTTGTTGGGGCGAACTGGATATAATAGCTGTTGTAAGAGATCCCGCTCCGCAGGGCTTCCAGGTAAACTTGCTAGAATTGATGAATAGTTGGGGGAGCGTTTCTGCTCTTCACAAAAAATATTTTCGAGGTTTAAGCAAAACACGTTTGTTCACTCTTAGGTTATTTATCGTCTGTCTGTGTTTTCAGAATATATATTACATTGTGTTAGTGTAAGTGTGGTGAATTTAATTTTTCTTGTTTCAATTCCGGAGTTACATTGGCTGTTGGATAGCGACGGCCAGATACACTTCTTGTGTGATTATTATTCTTATTATTGTTCTTATTATTCTTATTATTATTAAATTAAATAATATTTTTACATTTTACATTCTTACAACACAGAATATATATATATATACAAAAAACAGACTAATCAGCCATACAAAATCACAAAAAAAAAACAAACAAATATAACATGCAAATGTATATTCGTAGAAGAAAAAAAAAATAAGAAAAAACTTTTTACTTAAAATATATATACATTTATTAATACTATAAAATGACTTCATATTAATACGTTCTTCTTCTATAAAATGACTTCAAAATAATACGATATTCCTCAAAAAGGGTAGGTGTAGTGTGTATATGCTTTAAAAGAACACCCTATATGCAAATATGAAGTATGCGGCACTTTGTTGCATACAATAACAATTATACATTAAACAAGCCCAGAGCCACTTTATGTATTGGCTATGACTCATATTACGCAGCGTGGTTCACTAGCCTCACTAGCTGACCGTTTATGCTTACGCTGCGTATCCCACGCTCTGTCTGAACGCATTCCGTGAGCAATATATATATGCTCACTAACACAGGCATATGCAAGCTACTCACTCTTCCTCTCTTTGTAGCTGTTAGCCAATAACAGCATAAGTATATACACGTACCCATAGGCTAAGCATGAATCTTAAATTTGAAATAAAGACTTTCGGATTATGAACATGAATAAGCAACGACGTGCGTTCAATTAATTATAAAAACCTAAAGGTTATTACATTTTCAACTCTTTAAACGCCTGGTCAGCCGTAGGATTCCATGTAATTGACTTAGCTTTCTTCAGAAGTTCTATGAGAGGAAAACTGACGGTGGCATAATTATCCATAAATCGCCGATACCATCCAGCGAGACCTAGGAATCGTCTAAGCTGCTTAACTGTTTTAGGACGAGGATAGTCGTTAATTGCTTGTACTTTGCTTGGAACTATCTTGAGCTGACCGTATCCGATTATAAACCCCAGATATTTGACATCGCGCATACAAAAGTTGGATTTTTCCTCATTAATGGTTAGGACTAATAAGTCATCGAGATATACAAATACCCTAGTGCGCAAAATGGGCGGTATCACCTGATCCATCAGTCTACACAGGATTTGGGCCGCATAAATTTATATTGGTAGAGAGGACGGTCGGGTACCGTAAATGCCGTAAAAGGTCGAGAAGATTCACTGAGAGGTATTTGCCAATAGGCATGTTTTATGTCCAGACCCGTTATATACTTTGCTAATGGTAACCGGCTTAGTATACCGTCTATATGGGGAAGCACCTTGCCGAGTATGTCTATTTATTTCTCGAGAGTCTAGACATAACCAACTCTTATTTCCCTTCTGTACCAATACTTCACGGACTTTTTGACGGCTCAATAACGTTAAGCTTGATCATTTTCTCTACTTCATCAAACATTATTTAATCTGAAGCGGGAGAGATAGGCTCGATTCGAAAGGCTGAAAGGCGTGTCCCACATAGCTAGCCATCGGATCGTAATGAAGGAAAACGAGCACATCAAGCAGAGGTACTACCCGAGGAACCCAGCGATGCAACAAGTCATCGACAAGCAAGTGGAGGAATTGCTCCGGATGGGAGCCATCGAGCCGTCCCGAAACCCGTACAGTGCGCCGATCGTGCTGGTGAAAAAGAAGACAGGGGAATGGCGAATGTGCATCGACTATAGGCAGCTCAATGCACATTCGATCCCGGACGCATACCCAGTACCC
>NW_026999149.1:0-964 GCF_035044405.1 Drosophila montana
TCTGCATGGCCGGATTTTTCGGGTAGTACCTCTGCTTCAGCGGCTTGTCATCCTTCAGTCGGATCCTGTGCTCCGCGATATGCGAGACTCCCTGAAGCCCCTCGAAGAGGGGTTCTGACTCCAGGAACTCCTTCAGTTCCGGATGCAGATCCGCTGGCCACTCTGCCTCTTCGATGATAGGCTCACCCTGTGCCTCGCCTCCTCCGTGCACCATTCCGTCTCTAGGTGAAGCCCCACGATTGCTCCACTCCGACGACTGCTCCCGATCCTCTGCGTCCGAGGTGATCCCAGCAATGCCTCCTGGTCCGTCTGTTTTCTGGCACATTTCTGCCGTGGCGCCTCCATGACCGGCGTAGACCCGCCTCTGCAGCTCTACACGCCGCCTCTTGGGTCCCTCAAGCTCTCGGCTTAATCTAGATTGAGGCTCCTCTTTCGCTTCCCTTTTCTTGTCCTTTTTCGTCGGTTTCCGAGCTGGTGCTCGCTTTTCCTGACCTGGGAGGCCTACCGTCGGTTCCCTCTTGGTATCCTCTCCTTTTTGATGCCGAGCAGGTGCTCCCCTTTCATGACTGGGAGGCCTTCGTTCTCCCCTCCTGGTCCCCAGTTCTGCGGCCGGTACCGTCACCGTCTCTAGGACCAGTTCCGCATTGCCGCAGCGTATGGTAGTGCCCATTGCACCCAGGAAATCCATCCCTAGGATGACGTGGTCTAGCATCGAGGGCATGATGAGCATCACCATACTGATCAGCTTTCCCGCTAGGCTGACGTCTAATCTCAATGCCTTCCCTACCTCTAGGGTGGACCCATCTGCCAGACGAATGTGCTCCTGAACGTCCTCCGATCTTTCCCGAATCGCCCACTTGCGTACGCAATCTTCACTCATAAAGCTGCGAGTGGCTCCAGTGCCGATGGTGGCAGGCATCGTTTGCCCGCCAATCTCCACCGGACCGACGATCCGGCCACCGTC
>NW_026999150.1:0-2317 GCF_035044405.1 Drosophila montana
AGTCAGAAACCGAAGAAGAACCAACCCATTTATCAGACTAAATATGAATAATAAAATACTAAAATGTGTAATAGACACGGGGTCGTCTATTAATTTAATGAAAGAACATTTTTTAAAATTCCTCATAAAAACTTGCCAATTGGAAGTTCAAGCAATCAATGGTACAATAGTATTAAATGAAAGCATTTCGCTGAAACCCAGCCAACTCTGCCCCACTCATCAGAAATTTTATTTACATAATTTTTCAGAAAATTATGACTTGTTAATAGGAAGAGACTTCTTAGAGAGTACCCAGGCCCTAATAGATTACAAAGATAAAACAATACGAATAAACGAATACACATTCACCATGCAAAACAATTCAGAAATCGAATTGCCAGCGAACGAAGCAAAAATATCTCGTTCCACCCCCGTCTGATGACGAACAATTTGTGTTCGCCATCAACAGCGAACTCTCAGAGCTCAACGAATTCCGTCTAGATCATCTAAACGATGAAGAAAAAAGGCAAATTAACAAAAGTTTTACATGAATTTGGTGACATCCAGTACCGAGAAGGTGAAAATTTTACTTTCACAAGTACTGTTAAACATGTCATCCATAGGGGCAGAACTCTCCCAAAGTACGCCTAATAATGAAAAACCGATATCTTTCGCTACCCGAACATTAACAGATACCGAATTAAATTATTCAACAGTACAAAAGGAAATGCTAGCGATAATTTGGGCAACAGTGGTCTTTAATTGAATACCTATAAAAAAAATATAAACAAGAATACATTGTGAAATTGTTCTACATTCTCCTTCAACCAGGACATCATTTGTTATCTCTCTCGGGCACGGAAGATAACTTGCGCATCAAGTGTCCAAGCATGCGCGCTCCAAGTGCCCTGACTAAGAACGCTCACGAGGCGCCAAGTCGACATTCTGTCGATGTCACTGCCCCACACCATGGACTACGTGGGATAGCTTTAAGTTATCATTAGTTTAGTTTATATGCCCAATAAATAAAAACATATAACTCACAACTTTGTTCATTTGTACAATACTTATCAAATTGTAACTGTAACAACACTTTGCGTAATCATAAGTGCCATAATATTGTATATGATCTATAAGTTTAAAGCATTACCCCAAAGAATAATCATAAAATATAAGAATCAAAAAGAAGAACCCAAAAGGAGAAAAAAAAGAACCGATCACTAAATGAAACTGATAATATTGTAATTAGAAATAATCCAACATTATACCCGAAAATGTCCGCCTGAGGACAGGCTAGATTCTTAGGGATGGGGAAGTGACATATGTACCACACCCACAACATATACTATAAGTACACATACCCTCATGTATCCTAATACAGCATATATAACATATGTCCACAGCACCTAATTCCAACCCATTATACATAAACCTTAGCAACTAACCGCACCACATATGTAACACAAGACACCCCAATCCCAATTTGTTACAATGAACCCTAGAGTCCCAAAATCATAAATTCTTGGTGACAATACCAATTCTGGCGTGGGTCCTATCATAAAGTCGAAGAGTACTAGACATAAATATCCGCCACAATCGTTATTCCCGCCAAATGCCCAAATTGCCAACGCAGCTCAATTTCAGGCTCTTAGATTATTCTAGAAAACTCATTAAGAGAATGAGAGCTTTGCTTAAAGAGAGTGAGCTTATGATCTTGAGCCCTCGGCCGAGGCTTGCTAAGCGTTGTCAAATGGAAATGGAGTTCGAACCGTCAAGTTGCATCGAGCACAAATTGTAAATTCCCATAAGTTGCGCCCATTTTAAAATAAAGTTATATTTTTTTTAAGTAACGCGTAGTGGCGTCGCTGGCAGCGCAGCTCGCGCGGTCTTAGCTAAGTAGTACCTAAGAAAAGATTGTAAGAAGGATTCAGACACAAAGAGCCAATAAATAAAGTTTGCATTGGAGCAGAAGCTCCAACGAATAAAAAGAACAACTATTGGAACATCTTACTACATGGTGACCATGACAGCTATATAAAAAGTAGCTATAACCTTGGAGTAGAGCAGGCGAGCTGGACTGGAGCTGGAAAAATCAAAAAAAATAATATACTGAGTGAGTACAGGGCATGAGCTCTAGGGCAAACAATAAGCCCAGACGCAGTGGCATTAAGGAGCGAATCAGACGGAGAAAGTCGGTAATCGTAAGACTTTTATATAAATGCAAAAAACCCCTCCCATGGGACACTGCAGTGAAACTGAATGACGAACTCGAACATCTCGAGTCGTTATTAAAATCAAAGAGCGAGCCCTGTCCCTCAGAAATAAAAATTACAGACAG
>NW_026999151.1:0-42802 GCF_035044405.1 Drosophila montana
ATTTAACGCCTACAGCACACCACCACCAGACAGTTGGAACAGTAGAAAGAAGTCATAGAACTTTCAACGAGTACATACGTTCTTATATATCAGTTGATAAAACTGATTGGAATGTATGGCTCCACTACTTTGTTTACTGTTTCAACACGACCCCCTCTATGGCACATAACTACTGTCCATATGATATATATATGAAGAATATGCTAAATAAAGTAAATATAGATTAGAAGTAGCATATAAACGAGCAAGAGTAATGATCGAAGAAAATAAAAGAAATAATAAACAGTTATACGATTCAAAAGTAAATGACATAGGAATATCAATAGGAGATAAGGTCTTACTAAGAAATGAAACAGGGCATAAGCTAGAATTTAATTATATTGGACCATATAAGGTCACTGGTATAGAGGATAGAGATAATATAGTAAAATCAGATACTAAAAATAAAAAACAAAAAGTACATAAGGATAGGTTAAAAATTTGTAATACATAATCATTTTTGTAGTATGGGCATACAAACAAAAAGAAAAAAAAATTTATATACATATTCTATACGTATATAACCATATAAATATAACATTTTTAGATAAAACATTTATTACTTTCAAACATGTTCTTTTATTCAAAACGAAAAAAAAAAACTTTTTAATTCTAAATATATACACATTTAATACTAAAATATATAAAATAACTTCACAATATTACGTTATTTTTCAAAAAGAGGGAAATGTGATATGCGCACATATAGAGTACACACTGTACTCAAAATATATCAAACTGTCACACTGTAACACTTTGTTGCAATGTTTACATATGCACATTTCAAGTACATACATATGTAATATGACCACACATATATGTGTGTTGGCAACAACGCAGCGTCAGCGTTTCCCAGCGCAGTTCGCGCGGTCTTAGCTAAGTAGTACCTAAGAAAAGATTGTAAGAAGGATTCAGACACAAAGAGCCAATAAATAAAGTTTGCATTGGAGCAGAAGCTCCATTGAATAAAAAGAACAACTATTAGAACATCTTACTACACTATACACCGCAAGTCCGATTAAACGCAAACTACCAAGCGCAAGGCACATGGCTTGCTCCAATGTACCAATATCAGGTACCCCATCTCATGCAGCAACAATATCGTGTGCCACAACAGGGCGCACCTCATAGGCAGAACTTCCCGGCGCCACCGCGCCCACAGGCTCCCAGAGCCATACCGCTCTCCACGTGCTCAATCCGAGCAGCAAAGCTACCAAGGAGCCCAGGAATATTCACTTCAATAACTTGCAGCCGGCGGCCAACAGCAAAGAGGCTGTTACTATCAGGAAGCTGTGCAAGCAGGTGGTCAAGGTTGAGACTGCTCGAAGAAGTCAGGACGTGCTGGAATACCATCAATGTCAGGAGTACGGGCACACGGCCACATACTGTAGAAAACAACACAAATGCGTTAAATGCGGGCTCAATCATCGCTCTGCTGATTGCACACGGCCCGACTCAGTTTCGGCAACATGCGCCCACTACAGTGGTAACCACCCTGCCAACTAAAAGGGCTGCGAGTGGTTCACCGAATATGCAAAGCGTGCGGGAGCCCCAAAGCCCGCCAAAAAAAAAAATCTCCCACCGACTGAAGCGAACTGAAGCCGCAGCAATAAAGTTCATGGGCCTACACCTGTTGTTTTCCCCCGTACAGCACCCACTGAACAAGTAGAAGGGCTATCATACGCCGCTGCCACCAAAACAGGGCTAGCTGCATTCAGCAAAGAGAACAACGTCCCCAGCGCTAACCAGCGAGAAGGACCAGCGCAAGCTAGGCTACATAGATTGCTGAGGGAACAGCAACAGGAGAGGCTGACTGCGCAACAACAGCAGCAGCAGATATTTTGGAAAATGGGGAAGGACTTTCCTCTGTCATCAAGGACATGAGCCGAGCTATCGAGAGGATGGTAGAAATGCAACAGCATGTTTTGGGTATGTAACAACAAATCCTTACCCTTTTAACCGCGTTACTATCCAAATGAACACACCACTGAAGGTGCTATTTTCGCCAATGACGACATTTTTAAAACTATTCAGAAAGTTTTTAAAAACATCTTCGCGCGTTGTAAAGTATTTAAAGAAGATAGATGAACAATTTTCCTTGCAGATATTCAAAATATCACAGACCAAGAGATTCTAATAAGAAAATACCACACTCACACCAATCAAAGAGGCATAGATGAAACAACAGCACATTTAAAAACACAATATTACTTCCCTTACATGAGAAATAAAATAGCCCAAACGATTGACAACTGCTACATTTGTCAAATTCTAAAATATGACAGAAACCCACAAAAAATTGAATAAAAAAAAAGCGAAACAGCAAAACAACCATTAGACATTATACATTCTGACCTTTATACAATGAATGGAAAATATATAGTAACTATCATTGACAAATTTTCAAGATTCACATACCATCAATTATAGAGACGCGCTTAGTATTCTCAATTCTATTAAAAATCTTATAAATACATATTGCATTCCTAAGAAAATCATTTGCGACCAGGGCGCAGAAACCGCGTCTAACATTTTCCAAGACTTTTGTAAACATTACCAAATAGAATTACTGTACTCAAGTACAGTACAATATATTAGACATATATGTATATACAACTGATAACATACAAACAAACTGTAGCATCTAAGCTAAGTTAACATTTAGAGAAGAGATAAGAACCAATTGAATAAATGCCAACAATTGAAACAGACGTGTTGTTTCTTAAACCTACTTGGCTAGCTGAGCAACGGTGGAATACTCAACATAATACATTACACACGACTTTATTTCAACAACCTTCTAGTAACGCTCCTGTAGAGAGGTTACATTCTATTCTCACGGAAACATATAGGCTTATATTAGACGCTAAGAAGAACAGGGAACACATAATTACACACGAATAAATCCTAACAGAAACGTTTATAACATACAAGGATGCCATACACTCGGCAACACAATTAACCCCCTACGAACTCTTTACAGGCAGGACACACACTTTTAATAAGGATATCGTATTCAATAACGAACACGACTACCTAGAAAAAGTGAATAAATATAGACAGGAAATATATCCAAATATAGTAGAAAAGTTAGAAAAACAAAAAAATAAAAACATAAACAGGTTATACGCCAATAGAACAGAACCAATACCATTACAACCGGGCGATACAGTGTTTAGGAAGGAAAACAGACGTAATAAACTCGCCCCGAGATTTTCCAAACAGGTAGTTAACTCGGACGGTAGAATTACATTTAGAACTACAGGCGGACAGAAAATACTTAAACTTAAATTAAAAGACTTATTAGAAGAAAACGATAGTAAAAAATCATTAATATCGTTACAGGATAGCTGCCACATGCGGTAACTTCATTAAAATAGAGACCTTACTCGAACAACAACCAGTAGCAACGATGAACTTAGGCGAAACAAGGACAACAACGCATACAAAACGATATTACGTGTAATACATCTCGCCGAGTACGAAACTTCCATCAACAATATCAACCCACCAAACGACAAAAGCGGGGAATTGTCAATGGCTTAGGGTCAGTTATTAAAGCTATTACAGGAAATATGGACGCAACCGACGAAAACGAAATTGAACGAACACTAAGTCATTTACAAACAAATACCTACGATCTTACTAACAACTTAAAAACACAAGTAAATTTTAATAATGAGGTGCTAGTGAGATTTAAGAATTGGACACAACACATTAACAACGAACAAGATACCATAAACAATTTCATCTCATCAAACCAAAATAGATTTACAACGATATAAATGAAGAAAACAAGAAAATTCAATTATTAGATTACGCCACCAGAATAAGCAAATATATCGACATCATTCTTAATCACATTAATAATATTCATTCATTGTAAATAGAGAAGAATTGGACAGATTAAAAATAATCATGTACCATCAAAACCTTAAAATTATACCAGACGAACACATATATCGCATATTATCACTAGAATCCGTAATAAATAATACTGACATTATATTTTCGATCAAAATACCTCTGTTAACACAAGATAACTTACAATTAGTACACCGTATTCATCTTCCAATCAAGAATTCACAATTTGTAATAGCCCCACATTTCATAGCATTTAACAAAAATCAATTGTTATATTTTAATAAACCATGCGCTAAAATTCACGATATAAACATTTGTAACTACCAAGAACATGAGTCAAGCTTAGTTATCGTAGATTGCTTTAAAAATTTATTAAATAACAAAACGAGTAAATGTGAGACTAGAGATATAGGCATTAAGAAACAAATTTTCCAACCTGAAAAAGGGCATATTTTCATATTCAACGCACCTGGACTAAAGATCAATTCAAATTGGGAAGGAAAGCATCATCAAACAATCAGCAATAATTCACTATAACTACTGTTCAGTCACCATCGAGGACCAAACCTTCGACGATACTATAAGCCAAATCGAAGACAAATTCCAGTTCACAGTCCCAGAAATCCCGAACCTTGAAACTATTATCACGATAGACGAATTAGACTAGAAGACATTAGAAGTCAAACGCAAATCTGGCAACTAAACAAAAAACATTCAATTCATCTTTGGACTATCTACTCCGCAATAATACTGATGATGGTCGCTGGAATACTACTTTTCGGTTTGGCAAAAAGAACTAGAACAATCAAACTCAATCAGCCAAAGGACACCGACGCTCAGCCCATAGCCTCCCTATGGCCTTCACTTCAATCTAGGGGGGGAGGAGTTACCGTATCGACCATCCAGGACATGTTACAGTCGATACCACCATCGAAGCCGCCTAGAAACAGCTAACTACACACATTTCCCGCCGACAAGCGTCGCCCCCTCAAATGATTATAAACACATGCATCTCACACGACTCTCGTTACCCACTTTCAAAGGGCAATAGTTTATTGAAACACATTCTAACCAGGAATGTGATTATGCAACACATTCAACATTACATGGCGACCGTGACAGTGGTTTGCCGTTTATGTTAAAAAAAAAAAATAATAATAATTAAAATAAATTAATAATAATGCATAATGAGATTGCGTCAAACAAAGATTTATTAATTTTACACTTTCAATGACGCCAATGATATGAACGAAAATTGCAAAATACGTTGTGAAACATGTCGAAAGTGACAAGCAACAACAAATAAAAAAATCTGAATCAACGACAACAACTGAGAAAGCAAATTTAACAACAACAACAGAAGCAACTTAACAGATGACACGAACGTGTAAACCAAAGGCAGCCTGTGCGATGACCAGCACCGGCACCGCCTGAGCCCATAGGCCCCGGACAGCAGCAGCAGATAACAAAAGTGTGAGAGGCAGTTCGCCCTTTGGACCAACGCGGGAAGTAAATGAGCAACGTTGGACTGGAAGAGGCTGCTCCTGTTGAGCAAAGGGATGCACCCAGCCTGCAAGAGGCTTTAGAGGTGTACCCCAACGATGGACCACGCCCACTCACAATAGCTGAGTACCGGGCACGACAACAGAAGAAGGAAAAGAAGAAAACCAAAAGAAGCGGAAGAAGGATTAAACTGCTTCAACAAAGATGACTCCTACAGGATCTTATCAAGACAGCGACAACGCCCCAGGAGAGAAATGAATAAATAAAGAACCTCGAAATCATCGAGAAACAACTTCGTACTGGTGCGAAGCAACGCAATAAGAGCTGCAAACCTGCCAATGCCTAAATTGCCCTTAAATATAAACTCTAAATCAAGCCGATGCGCGAAAGCGCTACTTGAAAAATACTAAAATCTGTTAGGCTTCTTACTAACACATTCGGTTGGACTATTAATTGTATAAATAAAAATTGTCAGCCAACCGTATGCCCTAATTAACTCAGCATTAGAGCAGGAATGCACTAAGCATTCTAAGAGGATGTGCCGTTGCGACATTTCGAGTGCTGCAACAAACCGCTACAACAGCGAACTTCAGCCAGTACAACAGAATATTCTCGGACTCATGTAGCTAAACATGTTGCCCGAACTTTGTATACAGCAGGCTACTTGTAAGATATAGAAATAAAGATAATATTCTTTGTACGAACTTCAGTCAGTACTGTTCAGTTGCATTTCAAACATTTGAAAACACCTAATCACAGCTCAAAACATAGCTACAGAAAAACTACTCGTGGGCGTTTACATAGTATGACACACCTCCAACTGTTCCCACATCCTTAGTTACCGAGGCCTACGCTGGTAACTCGCGCACCAAGTTAAGGTATGCGCGAGTAACCGTATCTTCCAGCGAGGGTATCGCAGAGTCGATACCTCCAACTAAACCACCAAGAAGCGGATAGAACGACACTCCCCTCCCCTTACCTATCGCTTCCCACTCAAGAGGGCATCAGTACATTGTCACAGTTTTTAAGTACATTGTATCTACACTTCTTTTCGCTAGCAATTGAGCACCTAAATCAGCACTTTCTCAGACTCATGTTGAGAAACAATTCCAAAACATATTGTAAACATTAGCTTAGCATAAGATTGAAAAATAAATGTAAGGTCAGTCTGTACTGAAGAATCAAACCGAACAGTTGGCCTTTTATTGAATACCTATAAAAATATAAAGAAGAATACATTGTGAAATTGTTCAACATCCATCTTCAACCAGGACATCATTTGTTAGCTCTCTCGGCCACGGAAGATAACTCGCTCACCAAGTTTCGCAGCATGCGCGCTCCAAGTGCCCAGGCCATTGAGTAATAATTTATTACTTAATGTGCCTAGGCTAAGAACGGTCACAAGGCGCCAAGTCAGCGTTCTGTCGATATCGCTGCCCCAGACCATGGATTACGTGGGATTGCTTTAAGTTATCATAAGTTTAGTTTATATGAAGCGGTCAACAGGCATAGGCCCAATACATAAAAACATATAACTCAACACTTTGTTAATTTGTGCAATACTTTTCAAATTGTAACATAATCATAAGTGCCATAATATTCTATATGATCTATAAGTTTAAAGCATTACCCCAAAGAATAATCATAAAATATAAGAAACAAAAAGAAAACCACAAATATAAGAAATGTCCGCCTGAGGACAGGCTAGTTTCTTAGGCATGGGGAAGTGACATATGTACCACACCCACAACATATACTAAAGGTACACATACACTCATTTATCCTAATACAGCATATATAAAATATGTCCACAGCACCTAATTCCAACCCCTTATACAAGTTAACACGCGCAACAAAGTTGTTGCTGAGTGCGCCGCTGTACCGGATGCCCATGATGCAACGGTCAGCAAATTCTGGCTGTTGAACGGGCAACGATACCCGATACCCCCGCATGCGCGCTGAGTGACCAGCGATGGACGGCGATTCAGAGCTTCGAGGGATAGGCTAAGATATTTTATAGTTTAGTTTTAATAAGTGAGCTCCAGCGCCCTCACGGGCCTGTCAATAAATAACATCATTTATAATCTACCAACCAGTTTCGGTTAATTTACATAAGCCCTAGCAACTAAGCGCACCACCTATGTAACCCAAGACACTCCAATTTGTAAAAATAAACCCTAGAGCCCCAAAATCATGAATCCTTGGTGACAATAACAATTCTGGCGTGGGACCGATCATAAAATCGAAGAGTACTAGACAAAAACATCCGCGACAATCGTTATTCCCACCAAATGCCCAAATTGCCAACGCAGCTCAAATTCAGGCTCTTAGAATATTCTAGAAACTCATTAAAGATAATGAGAGCATTGTTTAAAGAGAGCGAGCTCATGATCTTGAGCCCTCAGCCGAGGTTTGCTAAGCGTTGACAAAACTTTAATAATTGAGTTCTACTGACGACTTCGACCCGTCAAGTCGTGCACAACTGTAAAATTCCAATAAGTCGCGCCTACTGTTAATAAAGATATTTTTTTCAAGCAACGCGTAGTGACTTATTCAATTGGCGCAGCCGGTAGGATACGTGAGTGATATAAGACCATTAAAGGACAATTGTAGTCCCAGGCCTTAAAAGCAAATCGTAGTCGGCGCTGATGATCGACGCGAACGCACAATCATTCTAAATCGTATCCGCAAAAGGACACACGCGAAACTTGCCCTTGGTCTTGCATATCCTTTGATCCTTGCAAATCGCACTCTTGGTAACGCGAGCGAAATAAATCCATACCAAACCAAAAAGACTACACCAAGAAAAACAATAACAACAAAAGTGAAAGTGAACACCATGGCATAACCAACAGAGCCATTATTGCAATTAAGCGAATAATATTTTTCACAAGCACTTGGCCAGATAAGGCAAGTGCCAACCTTCCATGGAGCCACAGAAGAATTAAGCGCATTCATAAGGCGCATTGATTTCATCAGGCAACTATATCCAACGAGGGACATTCGCCAACACAGCGTCCTGTTCGGAGCCATAGAGATGCAAAGAGGAGGAGACGCGCAGAGGGTCACGCAGCTATCCGCTGCCAACACTTGGACCGAATTGAGGTCGGCGCTCATCTCAGAATTCAAGACGCAAACGTCATGCGAAGAGTCGGAAGTATCCGTAAGTTTGTAGAAGAATTAGAATATAAATCGTATGTCATATCTAATAAGTTAATATTAGAAGAGAATCAGATGAACACTATGCTTTACACAAACGCGTTAAACAATACAGTTAAAGACGTTATTATGAGAAAGTTACCCAATAGCCCGTCATGACATAACTACAATTTCAAAGCTAAAACATGTAGCACAAAGAGATGTCTATGATATAACATGGTCCGACAGAAGTAAAAATCCGAATAACCAAAACAATCCGACTACTTTCAATAAAAATCGGGGTAACATTGATCAACGTAAGTATGGGAAAAACCAAAATTATATAACAGAATATAATACCCCACAGAAACCAGATAAACCAAGAGTTTAGTCTGAATTTAAACCAAGGCAGGGCACAAAACCCCCTTAACTATCAACCCCATCATAAACATTCATCCGCCCCAAATCCGCCAGTAAAAAGGCAACGCGAAAGCGGTAGCGGTCAAATGAAAATGGATAGGACCGAAAATGTTCTTCAAACTGCCTCGGAGTCAGAAACCGAAGAAGAACCAACCCATTTATCAGACTAAATATGAATAATAAAATACTAAAATGTGTAATAGACACGGGGTCGTCTATTAATTTAATGTAAGAAAATTTTTTAAAATTCCCCATAAAAACTTGCCAATTGGAAGTTCAAGCAATCAATGGTACAATAGTATTAAATGAAAGCATTTCGCTGAAACCCAGCAAACTCTGCCCCACTCATCAGAAATTTTATTTACATAATTTTTCAGAAAATTATGACTTGTTATTAGGTAGAGACTTCTTAGAGAGTACCCAAGCCCTAATAGATTACAAAGATAAAACCATACGAATAAACGAATACACATTCACCATGCAAAACAATTCAGAAATCGAATTGCCAGGGAACGAAGCAAAAATCGAATATCTCGTTCCACCCCCGTCTGATGATGAATAATTTGTGTTCGCCATCAACAACGAACTCTCAGAGCTCAACGAATTCCGCCTAGATCATCTAAACGATGAAGAAAAAGGCAAATTAACAAATGTTTTACATGAATTCGGTGACATCCAGTACCGAGAAGGTGAAAATTTTACTTTCACAAGTACTGTTAAACATGTCATCCAAACTAAACATGAAGACCCGGTTTACACAAAACCATACAAATACGCCCAAACATTCGATCAAGAAGTCGATAACCAGATCAAAGATATGATCAAACAAAGGATAATCCGCATGTCGAAATCACCTTATTGTTCGCCTATTTGGATCATACCCAAGAAGAGGGATGCATCTGGCAAACAAAAATTTAGGATAGTCATTGACTATCGAAGCCTTAATGAAGTCACAGTTGATGACAAATACCCTATACCAGCAATGGATGTTATACTAGGCAAACTTGGTAAATGTCAGTATTTTACTACCATTGACCTAGCGAAGGGCTTTCACCAAATTCAAATGGATGAAGGTTCTATTCCTAAGACAGGTTTTTCAACTACAAATTGACATTACGAGTACACTCGAATGCCGTTTGGTCTGAAGAATGCACCTGCAACGTTTAAACGCTGCATGAACAATCTCCTTGAAGATTTAATCTACGCGGACTGTCTTGTCTACATGGACGACATTATTGTGTACTCCACTTCATTGGAGGAACACATATTGTCACTGAGGAGGGTATTCGTAAAATTAAGGGAGGCCAATCTAAAATTGCAATTAGATAAATGTGAATTCATGAAAAAACAAACTGAATTCCTAGGCCACATAATAACAACAAAAGGTATAAAACCTAACCCAGCTAAAATCGAAGCAATCCAAAAATTCCAAATACCTAAAACAACAAAGGGAATCAAATCATTTTTAGGACTTTGCAGTTTTTACCGAAAGTTCATCCCAAATTTTGCCAAAATAGCAAAACCAATGACAGCAGAGTAAAAAAGGTGCAGTCATAAATACAAAAGATAAGCAATATATTGAGGCATTTGAAAAATTAAAATTACTTATAATGTCCGATCCGATACTAGTATATCCCAATTTCGAGAAACAATTCTCACTAACCACAGATGCCAGTAATATTGCTATAGGAGCAGTATTATCACAAGATCACAAATCAATCTGCTATGCAAGCAGAACATTAAACGAACATGAAATTAATTATTCGGCAATAGAGAAAAAACTTTTAGCTATTGTCTGGGCCACCAAATACTTCAGGTCCTATCTATTCGGAAGAAAATTCGAGATCCTTAGCGATCACAAACCCCTAGTTTGGCTAAGCAGCATGAAAGAACCCAACATGAAGCTACAAAGATGAAAAATCAAGCTAAATGAGTTTGATTACCACATCAAATATGTCCCTGGAAAGGAAAATTATGTAGCAGACGCTTTATCGCGAATCAAAATAGAGGAAAATCTATTAGGCGAAACTCCAGATAGCTTAGCTGTAACAATCCACAGTGCACAGGAAGATAATGAAAGACCCGTTAACTATTATAACAGGCAATTAGAATTCATAAAAATTAATAGCAACAAAGGAGATACAATACGCTACTTCCATAAACTAAAAATTAAAATTTCTTATCAGGAAATGACCCACGAATACGCTAAAGAATTGATTAAAGAATATTATGCACTAAGAAAAGTGTAATTTACTTCCATAATGAAGCAGACTTCATAATTTTCCAAAAAGCTTACATTGAAATAATTAATCCAAGTAACCTAACAAAGGTAATGAAATCCACCAAACAAGTTATAGATATCCAAACCTATGCACACTTCAAGGAAATCATCCTTAAAAATCATAAAGACTTATTGCATCCAGGTATAGAGAAAGTTACAGCCTTTTTTAAAGAAAAATATTACTACCCTGATCACCAAAAGTTGATACAAAATATCATAAATGAATGCGAAATATGCAACGTAGCCAAAACGGAACACAGAAATACTAAACTCTCCTTTCAAACGACTCCAGAAACGTTCAACCCCCGAGAGAAATACGTCATGGATTTTTATATCATTGACAACAGACAGTTTCTATCTTGCATAGACATTTACTCCAAATACGCAGCATTAATAGAGATAAACAGCAGAGATTGGCTCGAAACAAAACGAGCAATCCTCCAAATTTTCAACCTAATGGGTAAACCAATAGAAATCAAAGCCGACAAAGATTCAGCATTCATGTGCGCAGCACTTCCAATTATGGTTACAGTCCGAAAATGTCCAAATAAGTATAACCACTAGTAAAAACGGAATTTCTGACATTGAGAGATTTCACAAAACAGTTAACGAAAAGCTAAGAATAATAAACAGTGAGTCCGATCCAGAAAACAAATTAACAAAATTTGAAACGATACTTTATACGTACAACCATAAGACAAAACACAATACAACTGGTAGAACACCAGCTGACATCTTTATATATGCCGGAACCCCCGCATATAATACTCAGGAAAACAAACTTAATAAAATAACAAATTTAAACGAAAAGCGCCAAGACTTTGAAATAGACACTAGATTTAAGGAATCACCTCTAGTAAGATCCAAAACTACAACCCCATTCAAGAAAACGGGAAACCTCAGACAAGTAGACGATAAGCATTTCGAAGAAACTAACAGAGGTAGAAAAATCACACACTACAAATCTAAATTTAAAAAGAAAAAGAAAATTAATATAAGCAAATACGATAATTCCAGATCAAATGGCCAAGAAAGCCCAACTTAAACTGACAGCATATTTAATGCTATTCCTAATAAGCACTTTCGTCCGAGAAGCCCAACTCCAAAGCATAGAAATCAACCCGACCCAAGCCAAAAATGGCTACTTAATCTTTAAGACAGGAGTAATACACCTACCCGTAAACTACGAATACCATTATCTGTCCGTTAATATAACTAAAACAGAACAAACTTATAACAAATTAATCAAACAAACCGAAGAATTCGAAACATATTCACAAATAAAATACTTAAAAGAAAAATTAGAAAGAGAAATGAACGGCATAAGAATAGCAAAACGCAGCAAACGCGGTCTTGCTAACTTTATGGGTACAATTTATAAATATCTATTCGGCACATTAGATCAACAAGATAAAGAAGAATTAGAATCTAAAATGAATAATATAGCAGAAAACAGCGTACAAGCAAACGAACTAAATCAAGTAATAGAAGCAGTCAATACAGGCATAGAAACTATAAATTATTTAAATCAAGCAGACGAGGAAAACCAAAGGCTAGCACTCCTCATATTCAACCTCCAAGAATTCACCGAATACATAGAAGACATAGAGTTAGGTATGCAACTAACTAGACTGGGAATTTTCAACCCGAAATTATTAAAACATGACACTTTACAGCATGTCAATTCAGAAAAAATATTAAATATCAAAACCTCAACTTGGTTAAAGACAGACACCAACGAAATTTTAATCATTTCACATATTCCACGAGAAATAATCAGAACACCAATTTTCGAAATATTGCCTTATCCAGATAATGAATAACAACATACTAACAGAAATTATCCATGACAAGTACTTCATACAAAACAAACAAGCCTACACGGCAAACACCAAAGAATTAATTACAAACAAATGCATAACAGGAATTTTGAATCAAGCCACAACCGAATGTAGCTACACAAAAACAAGAAAGAATTTTGAAATCAATTACATCGAGCCTAACATGCTCATTACTTGGAACCTACCCAAAACACTTTTAAAACAAGATTGCAACAATAGAGAAATAATAGTAGAAGGTAACAACCTTATAAAAGCGTCAAACTGTTCAATCCAATTAGACGAAATAATAATCACAAGCACACTATTAGATTATACACAAACGATTTATGTAAGTAATAATGTAACCAAATTAGAACCACTGTCATACATTCAAGCCAAAGAAATCGTAAAAGACCAAACAAAAATGCACAATACCTTCCAAATTGTAACGTTAACAACACTTTGCATAATCATAAGCGCTATAATATTGTATATTATCTATAAGTTCAAAGCATTACCCCAAAGAATAATTGTCAAATACAAGAAACAAAAAGAAGAACCACAAGTAAAAGAACCAATTAATATACAACCACATGAAAATATCATAAGTAATAGCAACTTAAACGAAACTATTGTAACTAGCAATAATCCAACTTTATACCCAAAAATGTCCGCCTGAGGACAGGCTAATTTCTTAGGGATGGGGAAGTGACATATGTACCACACCCACAACATATACTATAAGCACACACACACATAACATATGTCCACAGCACCTAATGCATACCCCTTATACATAAGCCCTAGCAACTAAGCGCACCAAATATGTAACACGAGACACCCCAATTTGTAACAATAAACCTAGAGCCCCAAAAATCATAAATTCTTGGTGAAAATAACAATTCTGGCGTGGGACCGATCATAAAATCGAAAACCATTAGACATAAACATCCGCCACAATCGTTATTCCCACCAAATGCCCAAATTGCCAACGCAGCTCAAATTCAGGCTCTTAGAATATTCCAGAAACTCATTAAAGAGAATGAGAGCATTGTTTAAAGAGAGCGAGCTCATGATCTTGAGCCCTCAGCCGAGGTTTGCTAAGCGTTGACAAGACTTTAATAATTGAGTTCTACTGACGACTTCGACCCGTCAAGTTGCATCGTGCACAACTGTAAAATTCCAATAAGTCGCGCCTACTGTTAATAAAGGTATTTTTTTCAAGTCACGCGTAGTAACTTGTACGCATGCATGCGTATATCTTGAGTTAAACTATCGGATAGAGCGAGAATAATTTGCAACAAAAAAAAAAAACGCAGCAAGTTAATACACAAATGCGAGCATATCAGGTCATCGCAATATTGTAAGACGATTGAATTGACCATTGCATAAATGATTTCTGTCCGCCATTAGGCAAGATCACTGCAGCGAGCAAGGTCTTAGCCTCGCTTCAGCACATTTATGACAACGAGGCGTTGCATCTTGCAGGAACCTTGTCTTAACAAAAAAAAAAAAACGAATGATAAACAAAAAGAAACACCAAATTAAATTTGAAACAGTTTGAAACGTTAAAATTTTCCTTTTTCTTTCTCACATCACACTCGATTGCTAAAGAATAAGATATTCAATATATTGCACACAAACAACAGAAACTTATATTATATTTTTTACAGACACCACTAAACTTCAATCTCACTACAAGGAAGATCAACACCAAACAAACAAAAGAAACTTAAGGCAAAACTGGCTAACACTCACATATATAAATTAAGATACACTATATAACACAACACTATACACATAATATAAGCAACATACATATAGTCTTGTGAATTTGTACAACAACAGAATTTTGAACCACTGTTATTTATAAGCAGCAATTGCATGGTATAACCCACTGTGTGTTTACAAATTGAATAATCATACCAATAGCATGCATTCTGCAGCCGAATTCAAATAATGCTAACAGAAGCGAAAATCATAAGAGCAGAATGCCTTCTGCAGCCAAGCTCAAATATTGTCTACAATCATTTATAAACAAAAACTGACCAACAGAAAGGCGCTAGCATAAACAAGCTGCAGCTGCTGTCCCTTTGCAAAAAGTCACGTACTCCAATTATTATTTAGCTTTAAATATAGCGTAAGCCAATTTTTGTACTTCAGTCTTAATCCAGATATTCAACATAATAAACTGATACAAATTCACTCTCGTGAAATAAAGTCTTTTTATTCAAACTTATAACTACGTTATTGGCGCAGCCGGTAGAATAGCGTAACATTTTGTGAAACGAAATAAATTAAAGATCGTGAGTGATACGATCAATTAAAGAGATGCTTATCCATACAACTGGTGTCTTCTCTGATCAGCAAGTGTAATTGTGTACAGTATTGCAACTAAATCG
Source organism: Drosophila montana (assembly GCF_035044405.1). Lineage (NCBI taxonomy): Eukaryota > Metazoa > Arthropoda > Insecta > Diptera > Drosophilidae > Drosophila > Drosophila montana. The sequence goes on from NW_026999151.1 coordinate 15,468, forward strand.
AACATATTTCCATTCCAAAATTCGCTATCTGCAAAAGTGTCTGACGTGTCTGAACAATTCAAGTAACGTATAAATCCAATTCGGTCGTTGCAACACAAAGTGAATTTCGTGACACAAACTAAATACCTAAAACTATTAAAAAATGGACCAACCAGAAGGTTCTCATGTTTCTGCACTTCCAGCAATGAATAATTAAACGACCAAAATTTTAACCAATTAACCTCAACAAATACGGAACGTGTCAGCCTTTGAGGAAGACCCTATAACCCTGGGTCCATTTATTAGAAGGATGGATTACCTGCTTCACCTGAGCTCCAGATATCCGGAGATGCCGAGAAGGTACCTAGAATGCTGCAAATCAACAACTGGTCCCAACTCAGGAGAGCTTTAATCTCAGAATACAAGATGCAAACACCAGTGGAAGAGCTACTGCGAAGATTATATAATACCAATTATCAAGGTGATTTACGAAAATTTTGAAGAGAGGTAGAGGCTAAGATAATAATTATAGCTCACAAATTACAATTAGAAGGGAATTTAGATAATTCCAGATTGTATAAGTTATCACCAGAACGGCACGAGGCGTGGAGTCAGCGATCTGCCCATGCCGCTGCCGGAACGCCGCGGCTTCATTATAACTTAAGATATCATTGTAAAATCAGTTCTTTCATACCCACGAAACAATCCAGACGGATTGCCGAATAAACAATAATAACCAAACGGTTTTATTCTAATTGGCGCCCAACAGTTTGGGACACTCCACAATTATAGTGATCGCTTCAGCTAATGCCGCGAGTATTACAAATTGTGAAAGAAAAACTTAATAAATGATCGCTGCCGCGACAAAATTTTTTAATAATCACCCTGCTAACGCTGTGTGACAAAGCGCAATAAAAAAATTCCCAACATTAAAGTGTTGAGTGTGTGACAACAACAACAAAAAATATATTACAAAATACCACCCCAACACATAGCGTTGAGCGAGTTGAACAAACAGAAAAGCAACACAAAATATATTAAAAAAAACCACCTCAACACATAGTGTTGAGCGAGTTAAAAGAAGAGCAACAACAACGACAACTGCAGCGACGGACCTTATTAAGAAGAACTCCTTGCCAATCGTACCGCATTCGCACCACCGCACTGGCTCACCATTAGAAATATGAAATTCTTTCGTTTTTTTGTAATAAAAATTTTTGTTGGCTTTGCTGTTTAGAGTAATTTATTAAAAATAATTAAAATATCAAGAAAATATGTTTGTGTTTGGTGTAAAAAATAGAGCAAAAAAAAAAGAAGCCATTGTTTCGTACAACTGGTACGAGGATATAATACCCAGTGCTAGGCAGGCCAGGATGAACACCCAGCTAAATTTGCAGCCATCACACAACAGACAACAACTGTTAAGGAAGAATTGAAAACAATTACAGGCCATATTCACTCTGTACGAGCCAATACAACCCAAGTAGAAGTTTACCAAAGGGTACAAGTTATCGAGAGAATTAGGTGTGACGAAGCACTAGATATAGTAAAATATATTCCAGAATTCGATGGAAAACAAGCAGACTATGTGTCTTGGCGACAGGCAGCGATCGATGGCTATGGAATTTTGAAACCATTCAATGGCAGCTTAAAACATTACCAGGCAGTTTCAATTATACGCAACAAAGTAAGAGGTTCTGCAAACGCAACGTTAGCCTCTTAAAACACTGTCCTGAACTTCGACGTGATTATCGCCCGGTTAGATTTCACATACTCTTACGCTTCTTACAAATAAGACCCTCATGTCATACGACCCAGCGGCAGCAGCCGTCTTGAATGAAAAATATAGGAGTGAAGCTATGCAGACATTCGTCTCCGGACTCAAGAAATCACTTAGGGTAGCGGTTTTCCCAGCCCAGCCAAAAAATTTGCCAACAGCTCTGGCCCTTGCAGAGGAGGCAGAGGTGAGCAATGATCGCTATGCGTTCGCGACAAATTATGCCAAATACAATGAGGAAAAAACTCAAAAACCCGGAAACCAACGGCAACAGGGTTGGCGTAAGAATGACCGACAGTAACCCACTGATAATTGTAATTATCAAGGCAAAAACCCACGCTTTAGTAAAGGCCAAGCCAATAATAATATTTTAGCAAACAATCCGGCCAATACCCAGCCGCAACAAACAGGTAGCTGAAAACAACGTTTTTTTAATCAAAAAAATAATACTAACCAAGGCCCTGAACCAATGGACCTAGACACGTTATCGCGCTTTAGGCAGCCAACTCAATATTCTAAGAAACCAGCATCAGGGCAATCCATGCAAAGAATAAATCATACGACCCAGGGTCAGGAAGAGACAAGTGAGAGTTATGAAACTGTAGCCCGGGCCGAGGCCACGGGAACACAAGACGACTTGTCCGACGTAGAAACTTGCAATTTTTTAGAGGTGCGTCCCTGCTACCCTTCATCACAAGAACAGTAGCAGGACAAACTATAAAGCTCCTCGTCGACACGGGGGCTTCCAAAAATTACATTAAACAAATTCCAGGGCGGGCACTTAAGGTAAAAACGATACATGGTCACACAACAATAGAGCAAAAGTGCCCTATTTTTTTATTCAAGGTCAAATCCTATTTTTTCATGCTGCACAACTTAAAAGACTTCGACGGCATTATCGGCCTCGATCTTTTAAAGAAAATAAATGCAAATATCAATCTAACAAAAAACACGATTGACCATGATCACGGTTCAGAACCGATCTAATTTATAAAATGCCTTAACGTTAACTTAATGAAAATAAATAACGACGCGGTACCCCATCCTGTCAGGGAAACTTTTAACAAATTAATCAAGCAAAAATCAAAGGCGTTTTCGGACCCTAACGAGTCCTTGCCTTATAATATAAATACTGTAGCCACAATCCGCACAGACGGGGAACCGGTATACTCTAAACTATATCCGTACCCAATGGGCGTAGCTGACTTTGTCAATGCAGAGGTCAAACGACTGTTCGCAGATGGCATAATAAGGCCATCCAGATCACCATACAATAAACGCAGTTGGGTTGTTGACAAAAAAGGTCTGGATGAGCTTGGCCACAGGAAGAAACAGTTTACTAACTTTAGAAAACTCAATCAAAAAACCGTAGTCGATAAATACTACATACCCACCATTTCCGCAATACTGTCAAACATGGTAAGATCTTACCTCGGGTTTCCACCAGATTGAGCTGGCGGAGAAAGTTCGGGAAAAGACAGCTTTTTCCGTAAACAATGGCAAGTACGAATTTTGTAGACCTCCATTTGGGCTAAAAAATGCCCCAAGGCGATCGACGACGTCCTACGCGAACAAATCGGAAAGACCTGTTACGTCTATGTAGATGACGTAATCATCATCTCAGAGAATAAGGAAGACCACATCAAAGACATTGATTGGGACCTTAAAAGTCTATTTGACGCAGGCATGAGAGTTTGTCAGGAAAAGTCCAAGTTTTTCAAAAAAAGCGTGGAATACCTGGGATTTGTTGTGTCAAGAGGTGGAATAACAACATCGCCTGAAAAAGTTCAGGCTTTCAAGAACTTCCATCCTCCAAGTACCTTGTTCGGCCTTAGGTCATTTTTGGGCTTATCTAGCTACTACAGGTGCTTTATAAAAGGCTTCGCTACCATCGCAAGTTACAAGACCGCTAACGGACCTTCTAAAAGGCGACAACGGCAAAATTAATGATAATCAGTCCAGGAAGGTTTCGATTAATCTAAGCTCACAGCAGCTACATGCCTTCAACAAACTAAAAGACACATTGGCATCAGAAGACGTGCTTCTGATATACCCAGATTTTGAAAGACCATTCGACTTAACGGCAGACGATTCGGCACACGGCCTAGGGGCAGTGTTAGCCCAAGATGGCAGACCAATCACAATGATTTCCCGGACACTACGGGACAATGAAATAAACTTTGCGACGAACGAACGGGAACTCTTGGCCATAGTATGGGCCCTCAAGAACTTTCGAATTTAACTGTATGGTGTTAGGAACTTAAACATTTACACAGATCATCAGCCACTCACGTTCGCGGTATCAGATAAAATTCCTAACGCTAAGATAAAGCGCTGGAAATCATTTATCGACGAACACAACGCAAATATCATCTATAATCCAGGTAAAGGAAATCAAGTGGTTGACGCTATGTCTCACCAAAAACTGAACGCTTTAAGCAGCGACTCCGATTCACATACGGAGGTAGACTCAAATATCGCCACAATTCACAGTGAGCAGTCCCTTACCCACACCATTGAAACAACAGAAAAACCAATAAACTGTTTCCGTAACCAAATCCTCATTGAGGAAGCAGGATTCCCATCGGTTAGAACGTTTATCCTTTTCAAGGACAAACTAAGACATGTGGTCCGATTCACAGACAGAGAGGTCTGATGGCAGACACTACAGGACTTGGTAAAAACTGACGTGGTCAACTCATTACACTGCGAATTTCCGATACTAGCTTTTATCCAACACAGGCTGGTAGAGACATTCCCCGCAACAACTTTCAACTATTCTAAACACCTGGTCGCGGATATAACCGACCAAACCGAACAAAGGGAAATTGTTATCACCGAACACAACAGACCGCACCGCGCTGCCCAAGAAAATGTCAAACAAATATTGCGTGACTATTGCTTTCCCAAAATGAGCAGAAAGCTACGGAAATTGCCGCAAGTTGGAAAATCTCTTCAAAATCTCTTCACAGGGGAACTACTGCATGTCGACACTTTTTCTACCGACAAAAAATATTTTTTGACATGCATTGACAAGCTCTCCAAATTCGCCAACCAATAAACTCACGAGCGATCGTTGACATAAAAACCCCAATACTTCACTTGGTAAATTTTTCCCCGGGAACAAAAACTATTTACTGCGATAACGAGAAAGCATTAAACTCCGAAACCATTTAAACTTTTCTGGCAAATAATTTTGACATACAAATCTCGAACGCACCTCCCCTACATAGTACGTCAAACGGACAGGTGGAAAGATTCCACAGCACCCTCGCGGATATAGCCAGTTGTTTGAAATATTAAAAAAAAATTGACGACACTATTGATCTAATCCTCCTATCCAGCATTCATTCCGTCACTAACAGAAAACCGATAGAAATAGTGCACTCAGCCTCATTAGAGTTAGAATTTCAAGTAAGGGAACAACTCCAAACAGCCCAAGACAAGAGCCTCGAAGGAGGGTGGGAGGGTGGTCCGTTTAAAGATACCTCTAGTATTTAAGCAAAAACGTTCAAACATTTCTCCTAAGATACATTTACTCCTTCTAGGCTTATACGTTTTTAATTCTGATACCAACCGCACTTACGACCGCAACAATGAAACTTACAAATTACACTCACTCTGACTAAATACCCGTAGCAGACGGTGACGTGACTATTTGGGACAAGTACGGCTACCTGGCACACACTACGAACATGACAATGTACGAGACTTACGTGGAAGAGACCAAGAACACTACACAATTATTCAACCAGGAACACATCAGGGAAGTACTGACTACAGACCTTGCACATATCGACACATTAATAGCAATACTAAAGGTTAATCATAGACATTCTCGCAGTATAAATCTTTTAGGAACAGCTTTAAAAGCAGTAGCAGAACTCCCGACTTTGACGATTGGGAGCAAATAAAGTTTTGGCAAATGCAGTTAATAGATTCAGCAACCAGACAAATAGAAATAAATACAAAGCTACAAACGAGACTCAATGAACAAACAAAGACCCTAAATTCGATACACAAAACTGACGGGACCGCTATAGATCACCCCTAAGAAACACTTTTGGCAAAAAAATAGAATGAAAATTACAGATTTACAAAATTAAATCCTCTCAATCACTCTGGCAAAAATAAACTTGATCAGCCCAGGAATATTGGATGAAATTGATATAAAAGAAATGACCTTTAAACACTTCACAAATGCTAGTGTAGCAGACATATCAGAAGTAGCTAGAATTAAGGCCTTTCAAAATAACGAAATATTGTACTTCCTAATTAAATATCCAAATCCTGAATTAGCCTGTAAGAAATCAACATTTATCTAGTTCAGCATTCCGATACAATTTTAGATCTTGAAGACAGCAATATAGTTGCAGACTGCGGCACAAATACCTACGCCGTCGGTGAATGCGATGCGGCGGTGAGTACCACGGTCTGCAGGAGGCTACGATCACCGAACTGCGCTCAGCAGCTCATATCCGGAACTCCTGCACAGTGAGCACGCGCCCGGGCCATCTGAGCCCGCTTACTATCATAGATGACCGTCACTATCACGGACAATGCTGGCGCACAACAATCTATTTCCGGGACATACCTAGCTACCTTCGATGATAAGATCGAGATAAACAAGACCACATTTACCAATAGCTATGGTGTCCTTAGGAAAAAGCCAGTCGCGTCCGCCGTCACGCAGATCAATGTTACCGAGTACCGGAAACATCTGAGTCTGCCATTTATACATGAATTAAGCGAGACGGACCTGCAACACATCGGCCACCTACGGTCTAAATTCTTGTCGGGACTAATCATCAGCAGTGATACCACCCTGGCCCTAGTCTTCACATGTCTAGTCGCCATCCGAATGGTTCGTCAACGTCTTAAACTCAAGCGGCAGACTGCATTGGTGGCAAACGTGCTGGCAAACGTACGGAAGCCCGAGGACGCCCTTCACTTAGCTGAGGGAGGAGTTATCTCCAAGGTCCGATTGGGCGACCGGATGCCGTCGCAACAATGTTGCGACACTTGCAGAAGACGCTGACAGTGCAGTGCCGGCCGGTCAACGGCCAGCCCATAGAAATATGATCCCGCACATGTGCGAGTTACCGTATCGACCGCCCAGGGCATGTCACAGTCGATACCGGCACCGAAACCGCCTAGAAACAGCTAACTATACACATTCACGCCTACTCAAACGTTTTGTAAACACATGCCTCTCACACGTCTCTCGTTACCCACTTTTAAAGGGCAACAGTTTATTGTAACATATTCCAAATTGCATGTTAAATTGCACACTAAGCGTTCTAAGAGGATGTGCCGTTGCGACATTTCAAGAGCTAGCCACATGAAACCGCTACAACAGCATATTCTCGGACTCATGTAGCTAAACATGTTGACCGAACTTTTGTATTCAGCAGGTTATATATAAGATATAGAAATAAAGACAAATTTACTCTTTGCACGAACTTCAACCAGTCCAGTTCAGTGTTTTTAATTCCAACAAATCATTTAAGCCACATAATTAACTTTAAACATAACTACAACAAAACTATTCGTGGGTGTTTGCATATTAACGCACACCTCCGATTACTACCACATCCTTTGTTACCGAGGGCTACACTGGTAACTCGCACGCTGAGTGGCTGCTTAAGAACGGCACGAAGCGCGGAGTCAGCGATCTGCCCATGCCGCTGCCGGAACGTCGCGCCTTCATTATAACTTAAGATATTATTGTAAAATCAGTTCTCTCATACCCACGAAACAATTCAGACGGATTGCCGAATAAATAATAATAACCAAACGGTTTTATTCTAATTTATACAAACGCTATGAATAACACTGTAAAAAACTTAATACTTAAAAAACTACCAGATAGACTCTTTATGTCACTCGCAATATACGACATATCCACTATTTCAAAATTAAAACAAGTAGCACAAATGGAGGGCTACTATGAGGAAAATTATTATAGCAACAATAATGAAAAACAAAATACTAACAATGCTATAAATTATACAGGAAATACTAAACCTCAATTTATCCCAAGTTACATAACTAACAATAATCAAAGCCACAATTTTTCACATCACCCTCCGAGCAACCAAACTTATTTTAACCAAAATAAGCAACTAGCTCAAGAATTCAAACAGAATTTACAAGCACAAATAAATAACCCCATAAATCAACATATTTCGCCAGGTAGATATATACCAAATCAATCGTACAAGCATATACGAGAAAAAATACTAGATGTTCCCAAAAAATGCAGATTGATGAAAATCTTCAACAATCAAAAAGCTATCAGGGTAACTATGTACAAGAAGAGTATGGTTGTCAGAACAACCAATATGAGGAGTTTCAGAATAATGAAATAAATAAATAACGACAATTTTCGAATTGGAGCCTCGGGACAAACCAGTACATAGAAATTACATTTAATAACAGCCACTACAGATGTCTCATTGACACTGGGTCGTCAATAAATATGATGAGGGAAAATTTCCTTAATATACCAGACTATACAGGACCTACTTCGATTAGCACGATGACAGGCGTATCAAAACTAAAACTACTGCACCTAATAAACTCTTTAGGCAAGACCAGACATTTTACATACATGATTTTTCCTCTCATTATGATATACTTTTAGGCAGAAATTTTTTAGAGCAAACGACGCCATAATTGACTACGCTCATGACAGAATAATAATTAGCGAGAGAGCGTTCAATCATAAGAAATTAGTTTGGGATCCAAATTCAGAAAAAAACTTCGAAGCATATTTAAAACCAGAAAGTTATAACATCGGGACAAGATTACCCAGTTGATCATCTAAACGATAAAAAAAAAAAACAAAAAAAAATTACTGAACAATTTCAGTGACATTCAATATCGAGAAGGTGACAATTTGACCTTCACGAGCATTGATAAGCACGAAATTTTATTTTTTATCTTTCTCTTTTACACATCCGTCTCTTCTCAGCTCTGCTCCGAAAGTGACTCTTCCCCTTATTCTCAACACTGCCAACCAGTGATGAGTAAATAGCAAAGATCATTAACAGCTGACCAGCAGCTGACTGGACCCTTGCACAGTACTGAATGTATCAGCCTGTTACAACTCGGCCATCCTGACCATGAGATAGTCCTCTATCTCATCTTTACATTTCAATTATAACTACTACATTAATTTTAATAATACATTTTAGCTTCAACAATATAGTTTGAACCGTATCTTTTATAGTATTATGTTGCGTATTTTAAAATTAAATTTGCTTATTTTGTCTATTTTATCCAGCATTTAATGTTTTGTGCACTCCAAACAAACTGATAAGGATTTTGAGATAATTGAAAGCAATCAATATCTTTGAGCAAATATTTGTCATTTTTTTAACACCTTTTTTTCTCTTTTCTCTTTTCTCTTCCAAATTTCGTTAACGAACTGTATCTAACTGTCTCATCTCCTCTTACTTTTTCATTAATCCATCACTAACCTCTCCTTTTTGCGCTAATCCAAATAACACTGTACTAGGCAACTATTTGGTGCTACAATGTTGGGTGTTGTTCAATGTATAAGTTAACACGCGCGATAACGCAGTTGGGCCGGATGCCCCGGTTGCAGCAGAGTTGCAGACGAAATTTGACACTCGCACGCCCAAGTGGCCTGATCGCTCGCATGAGACGCCGACTCAGCATGCTGCCGGCTTGCCTGCCTGCATTCATTTAAGTTACTTTAAGTTTAGTTTTAAATTTATTCTCAAACAGTTCAAACGAACTGCAATCAAAAATAAATACATTATATTCTTAACTACAAATTGGTCTTGTTTAATTGGCGCCCAACGGCATTAAATAAATTAGCCCACACCGAAAGTTGTTCTTAATAACTTTTCCAAAGAAAAGAACATCGCGAAACGTATTTTTCCGCTAGTTTCATTCTGAAAAATAGTGATAAAAATCATTAACAAAAAATACAAAGCCCCAGTAATAGCTGAGCGAGTAAAAAGACAAACACCAATAAAAAAATATAATTAAAAAAAAATTAATAAAAACCCCAGCAATAAGCTGAGCAAGTGAAAAGACAAACACCAACAAAAAATAAAAATAAAAACCCCAGCAATACTGAGCGAGTTAATCAACATCAAAACAAAACTGCTGCCCAACTGCATCGGCAACCAGATTTAGAGGGCCCCGCTACTTTAAACAAAAATGTAAGTGAGGTGCTCATTTTGCTTTTGCAATTCAAAGCAATAAATACAAAAAATAAGATTTAAAAAAATTTCATTACAAACTGTCTAAGATAAGAATAGCATATCTAAATAAAATATAGAACAAATAAAATTCAAATAAAATAAATACTTTATTTCTACTCGTAATTAAAACATTCTGCTTCATCGCTGGGCTTTTTGAGTAAATGTCGAATTTTCCAAAAATAAGCAACAATATTTGTGCTTCAAAGTGATCTCGATTTCCCAGTCTAAGCGAATGCGGAGCGTACGAAGGTCAGGCGATATGCCGAAGGGGAAGGCGAGCTTATTCCTTCCTAATTAGAATACAGATCAGTAAACAAAATGAACAGTGAACAGGTAGCACAACTAGAAGCGTAAATGCACCTAGCCTAGAACAACCAGCGCAAAGCTTTGAACAAAAGATAGCCAGTATAAAGGAGCAACCCAGCAAATATAATTTTATCAAGAAAAAAAAATAGTGTCAGGGATCAAATGCGACGAACCCTTAGATATCAAAAAGTCTATTCCAGAGTTTGACGGAAAACACGAAAACTATGTCTCATTGAGACAGGCCGCCTGCGCCGCCTACAACGTGATTGAGCCATATGATGGCAGCTCGAGACACAATCAGGCCGTGGGCATAATCCGCAATAAAGTAAGGGGTTCAGCGGATGCAGTGTTTGATTCATTTAATACAGTATTGAACTTTAAAGCGATCATTGCACGCCAGTGCACATGATCCAACAACAACTAAGCAGGTTTAGGCAAGGTGACCTACAATTGCTAAAATACTTCGACAAAGTCGAAAAAAAAATTTACATTACTGACGAACAAGACCTTAATGACACATGACGCCGCCGCAGCGGCTGTCCTAAACGAAAAATTCAGGAATGATGCTCTCCATACTTTTGTCTCGGGATTAAGAAAGTCCTTGATATGGGCCGTTTTTCCAGCACAACCTCAACTGCAGCCAACTTTGCAAAGCATCTTGAAGAAAAACCTCAAAAGTCTAGTGGCCAAAAGAACCAAAACTGGCGTCAGATCGGTCAGTAGGAGAATGAGGGTAACTCTCAGAAAAAGAACCCCCATTTCCAGAAGAGTCAGAAAGACAATAATCAAGGTCAGCAGAAAGCAAGCAGTTCAAACAGCGCTTTCAGCCCCAAAAGTCACAAGGGCGTGGCCCCGAACCAATGGAAGTCCTCACGCTGTAGACAGCCCACACAGGGCTATAGAGGCAAGCAAAACTATGGGGATCACTCTATGAGGACCCAACAAAATCTTTACCATTTGCCCCAAGCAGAGGGTAACGAGGGTTACGAGTCGCACTCGCAGCATGAAGCAGAGTCAGTCGAAGATGACCAGTCGAAGATGACCAGTCAGGAGCGGAAAGCTTTTATTTGTTAGCGGAAGCTCCCTGCTCCCGTTTATAAAACGTACGGTTGCAGGGCGAACAATCAGATTCCTAGTAGACACAGGAGCATCTAAAAATTATATTAAGCCCCTTCCCGAGCTGGCAAATTGGAAGCCAGTCAACAGCCCATTTCAAGTCAAATCTATCCACGGGCATACAACAATTGAGCAGAAATGTCTCATTGACCTCTTTAAAGTAAAATCATACTTTTTTATGCTGGAATCATTAAATGATTTTGATGGCATAATTGGCCTTGATTTGCTTAAAAAGATTAACGCTCAAATAGATTTGACTAACAACATTATAAAATATGACCGGGGGACAAAAAAAATTGAGTTCGCAACAAGTGAACAATTTCCAAATTAGTTCCCGCCGCAGTCAGACCCACCTTCAATCAAATGATTGACCGAATGGCTTACGCCCTTGCAGACATTAACGAGTCCCTACCATACAACATAAACACTCTCGCCACAATCCGAGCGGACGGCAAACCGGTATATTTAAAATTATACCCATACCCAATGGGCGTGTCTGAATTTGTCAATGCAGAAGTTAAACAACTACTGGCGAACGGCATAATTAGACCCTCCAAGTCACCCTATAACAACCCAATATGGGTCGTCGATAAAAAAGGTGTCGACAAGTCAGGCCACAAGAAGAAACGTCTGGTAATTGATTGAAAGTTAAATCAACAGACAATCGACGATAAATACCCGATCCCAGCAATTTCGACCATATTGTCAAACATGGGTGAGGCCCAGTATTTCACACACTGGACCTCAAATCGGGTTTTCACCAAATAGAGTTGGCAGAAAGGGACAGAGAAAAGACTGCATTCTCTGTAAACAATGGGAAGTATAAATTTTGCAGGCTTCCATTTGGACCAAATTGGGAAAACTTGTTACGTCTTTGTAGATGACGTAATAATTTTCTCCCCTAACAAGGAAGACCACATCAAGCACATCGAGTGGGTCTTGAGATTTACCGTACGCAGAGACGTAATCCACCAATCGGCCAACAAAATTCAGGCCATAAAAGATTTCCAACCACCAAAAACATTGTTTGGCCTTAGATCATTTCTTAGGTTAGCAAGTTATTACATATGCTTTATAGCGGGATTCACCAGCATCGCAAGACCTCTAACGAAGATTTTGAAAGGCGAAAATGGAAAATAAGCGCCAACCACTCGAGAAAGGTAAAACTCGAATTAACCCCAGACCAGTTAGATGCCTTCAACAGGCTAAAAGAGTTGCTAGCCTCCGAGGATGTGATGTTATCACATCCCGGAACAAAGACCTTCGCCGTGCGCGACTGCGCTGCCACTGTGAGCACCACTTTCTGCAAAAGATTGCAGAAGGCATCGTGTGCCCAACAACTGGTATCAGGAACCGTCGCACAATGCGCCACACGCCCCGGGCATCTGGCGCCCATAACAACAATCGACGAAGGCGTCTTAATTATCAACAGCGCAACAGTTAATGTGGTGGACAGCACTGGGAACAGTCAAATAGTCACAGGAACCTTCCTGGCTACCTACGACGAACACGTCTCCCTGAATGGCAGCCGGTATGTCAACCACCGGGACATCCTAAGAAAAAAACCTGCCGTGTCCACGTCGGCTGTGGTTAACATCACCCTCTTCCATTCCTGCACGATCTAAGCCTGAAGAACCTCCGTCATATCGGGGATCTTCGATCAGAAATATCATCAAGATCACTTGGCTGTCTTGTCTTCATCGCTCTTCTCCTCATCCTTGTAGGCGTCTGGAAACTATTCCGGCGCAAAGCAACCAATGAGAAACCCGAGGACGGATTTCAATCTACCCAGGGAGGAGTTAACACGCGCGAGACAACAAGAGCTGATAACGCAGTTGGGCCGGATGCCGTTGCAACAGAGTTGCAGACGAAATTCGACACTCGCACGCCCAAATGGCCTGATCGCTCGCAAGAGACGCCGACTCAGCATTCTGCCGGCTTGCCTGCCTGCAGCGGCGGCTTCGCGCATTCATTTAAGTTACTTTAAGTTTAGTTTTAAATTAATTCTCAAACAGTTCAAACGAACTGCTATCAAAAATAAATACATCATAATCTAGAATACAAATCGGTCTTGTTTAATTTGTATAAAGAAGGAAGTAGAAAGTACGCAGGTGCTTTAACAATATTAAGAAATAAAATAACAGGTAAAGCTTATGACACCCCGACCAATCTCGGTACAGTTCTTAACTTTGAAGCTATACTTGCAAGATTCGATTTCGCCTATAGTGATAGACGGCCAATCTACATAATAGATCAAGAATTGAGTATTTTACGACAGGGTAACCTAACTGTTCTCGAATACTACAATTTGGTTAATAAATAACTTACCCTTTTCATAAATAAAACGATTATAATATATGGCGACAAAGCCAGCATCATTACTAAAATGAATAAGAAAAACAGAGACAACGCTTTAAGAAATTTCATCACAAGCCTTAACGGTTCTTTATCAGAAGTTTTGTTCTCCATTAAACCTGAAAATTTGTCTAATGCTTTGGCAAAAGCTCAGGAACTGGAAGCGAATTACGAAAGGGCTAACTTCGCTTACCACCATTTCGCAAATACCCATCAACGTAACAATCCAAACCCAGGGCATAACAATCAGCAAAAGAAAACTGAATCCCCAAATCAACCTAATAAAAGATATGACAATCACTTAAGGTTCAATCAGGTTCCACTTAATCAAATTTTTGCGCAAAGCAAGACTCCTCAACCTCCACCGGATCCCATGGATGTAGACGAATCCATACAACTACAGAATACACCTTTCCATATCCCCAAAATCGATATTCGGTTCAGCAACCTAACAAACTCATGCGTATCAATAACCTTGAGGAAGACCATTTTTAAGGGGAGAACTCCCCTTCATTTTCAGAATGGACAAAAAAATAAATAAAATTTTAAAATTATTAATTGACACCGGTGCTACTGCTTGTTATATAAAGGAGAGTATATACGATAACGCAGAAGAATAAGTTATAAAAAAAAAAGAATTAAAACTGTAAATGGCTACAGTATCATAACTCATTTTTATAACATAAACATATTTGGCAAACGAGACAGATTTTATGAAATCAACAATCTAGACGCAGATCTATTAGTCGGTTATAATCTACTGAAGGAGATTAAGGCAGTAATCGACTTGTCAAAGGGAACTTTGCTTTATAATAACAAAAAGGAAAAAATTAATTTTGCAAAACATGTCCAAGAAACGGTTGGCAATTGAAGGAAAGCTAAAGAAATTAAAACCCAAAAAGAACAGACGTCGAAATATGTCGGTATCCTCTACGACAAGTTCTTCTTTATGCAAAATAAATCATTCCATTAATGAAATGGATATTTTGAATATCCTTGAGCAACAAGTCGTTCAACAAATAGAAACGAAGCATTCTCAGATTGAAACATGTCTCCCTTTTAGAACAGATATTAGAGGAGAGATAAGAGCAGTAAACGAGAATGCAATTTATAGTAAACAATATCCTTATCCTCATTCAGCTAACAATTTTGTTAGTCAGGAAATAAATAGGAAGTTAAATGAAAATATAATAAGGCCCAGTAGAAGTTCTTATGATGCTGTAGTGTGTATAAGTTAACACCTAAGAATTGCACCAAAATAACGCTGTATAAGAAACTTGCACAATACTTATATTTACCCATTTGCAACCAAGCACATTCCGCTGACACATGAGTTCAGCGGCCGGACCGCAATGGTCAGCAGCGGTAACCTGACACTTGACTATGCTGCAAGTATCCGCGTTGTCGCTTATGCTGAGTCGGCTTGCCGACTGTAGCTTTGTAACTTTGTAGCTTATGGATCCAACTTTTAGGTTTAATTCCAATTCAATTTATACCACAATTTAGTTTTGTATTTGACGTTTAGGAATAAACAAACATTACTCCGGCACGCTGCCGAGAACAGCAATTGTTGTGCATTACACTTATTTCATTACTCCGGCACACTGCCGAGAATAGCATTTTTTGTGCATAATACTTATTTGGCGCCCAACTCGTGGTAATAACAAAAGAAAATTACCCACGCGAGCGTTCGTTAATAACTGAAACACTCTAACAAAAACATTACGCGATTGCTGACCTGCGTCAATACAGGCAGCAACAGTGCAACAACTTCGCCCTCGTAAAGACACATTCGCAGAAGTGCACCGAAGCCACTGGAGCTATCTGGACAGCGAAGACTGCGGCGTTGGAGCTAAATTCCCCTTAAGCAGTTGTCTTAGAATCATGTAAGTGGGCTTTTCCTTAACTCTTTTCAAGTCAATTCAAAAGAAATTTAAAAAAAAAAAGAAGCACAATATATTTGGCATTACCTATTACTCAATTATAAATCTATAAAGAAAAACAATAATAATAAGTTATACGGCATTGAGAGCTTTGATTGATAGATAAGCTAGATATTTGTCATTTGTATTTAAAGCTAACTGCAAGAACGCATATTTTGTCGGCTTGCTTCCCACTCTATTCGTTAGTTGTCTTTACGTTACTTTGTAGTTGAACGCTCTGGCGTAACATGACACGCCAGCGTAGAGGAACACTCACGCTTAATCATCAAAATATTGAATTGTTTATCTGTAGCGAAGGCATATGAGCTCTTCATTCTCACAATACAGAACGCCCGGCCACTGTTCAAGTGACTCAGAATCTGACTGTGACACTCTAGCCCTAATTCGCAGACCAAGACTGGAACCCGTTGTTAACCCAGCGCCTAGCAACATGACCCCTGAACAACTCAGGGCAATAATGCAGACGGCCATCGCCAGCGCCTTAGCTGAGCAAGCTGCTGCAAACCAACAGAGAGAACAAGAGTTAATTCAAAGAATTAACCAAATGTCTGAACAGATAGCGGCTGCGCGCATTACTACGCCAGAAGTGCAAACGTATGTGGCCATTGAAATAAACAATGAGATACGCTGCGACGAGCCACTTGACGCAGTCAAATGCTTGCCCGAGTTTACCGGAGCACAAGAATCTTGTACCGTGGCGGCAAGCAGCGCTGGCAGCGTATCAAATTTTCAAACCATATAATGGCAGTTCACGCCACTATCAGGCGGATATCATTATCAGAAGCAAGGTCAGGGGCCCCGCTGATGCAGTACTAGCTTCGTTTGGCATAGTACTGAACTTTGATGCGATCATAAGTCGCCTCGATTTCACGTATAGTGACAAACGACCCATCCATGTAATAGAACTGAAGTTGGGCACCTTGAGGCAGGGGGGCTTATTGCTACTTCAGTATTACGACGAAGTAGAAAAAAAACGGACTTTACTGACCAACAAGGTTAATATGTCATATGAGCTAATTATG
The DNA here is from genome assembly GCF_035044405.1 of Drosophila montana. Lineage (NCBI taxonomy): Eukaryota > Metazoa > Arthropoda > Insecta > Diptera > Drosophilidae > Drosophila > Drosophila montana. The sequence goes on from NW_026999151.1 coordinate 32,206, forward strand.
GCTAAAGGCTTATGCGAAAAATTCCGCGATGACGCATTGCGCGTTTTTATATCAGGTCTCAAACGCAATCTCACAGACGTGCTTTTCGCGGCTAAGCCAAAGGACTTACCCTCGGCACTCGCCCTTGCACAGGAGGTTGAATCTAACCATGAGAGATATGCCTTTGCGGCTAACTACGCTAAAAGTCAGCAGGAAAAAGAGCGTAGACCAAGCACCAAAGTGCAGAATAGCCAGCAGGGGGAGCCACAGTCAAATGGCCAGAAAAACCCACACTACAATAAGCAGGCCAGGACGCAAAGCCAAGCCGATCAAAAGAGCGGCAGACAACAAAATAACAATACGGCACCAGTGCCCATGGTTGGAAGTTGACCCTTCCATATCGAGGATGCTACAGCCCTCACAAGCCCCAGCTTATGTAAACAAGAGATCAGCCCCATCTGATCGCACAAGTGCTCAGAGAAAGCAGCAAAGGGTAAACCACATTGCTCAGAGCACACCAGGGGGGTCAGAGTCATATGCCACAGCCGCTGATAGCGCGGTGTCGCAAATTGACGACGATGGCAACAGCGATGCTGGTTCGGATGCGCTTAATTTTTTAGGAGCAAGTCCCTGCTACCTCTAATCCGACGAAGAGTAGCGGGGACTGATATGAAATTCCACATCGATATGGTCGCGTCGAAAAATTTCATTCGACCATATGAAGGATTAAAAGGCGTATGCCCGGTTGACAAAAATTTCACAATTCATTCAATCCATGGCACGACAAACATCACACAAAAATGCCTTGTGTCAATGCTCAATACAAAAGCTACATTCTTTATTTTACCAGATTTGTCAACATTTGATGGCATTATAGGCCTTGACCTGTTAACACAGGTAGGAGCCTCACTTTGCTTAGCTTCAGGACAACTCAAGTGGGGTACGGAAGTTGAAAAAATCACCTTTCACACTTGTGCCAACGTAAATTTCACAAAAGTAGATTGTGCAGAGGCACCCCATTAGTTAAAAGTTCTTTCTTATAAATGCTAAAGACCAGACAAAAGGCTTTTGCAGACCCAGATGAAGCGTTGCCGTATAACACATCAGTCGTGGCTACCATCAGGACCACTGATGAGCAACCCATCTATGCCAAGCTTTACCCATATCCAATGGGAGCAGCTGATTTCGTCAATCAAGATATCAATGATCTGCTAAAGAATGACATAATTCAAAAGTCCGTCTCACCCTACAATAACCCAATATGGGTAGTAGACAAAAAAGGCACTGATATTGGGAAATGGTGATATTGGGAAATTTGGGCAAAGCCAAATACTTCTCAACATTAGACTTCAAGTCTGGTTATCACCAGATCATACTCGCTGAACGCGACCGTGAAAAGACCTCTTTCTCAGTAAACGGGGGGAAATACGAGTTCAAAAGACTCCCTTTTGGACTAAAGAATGCAGCAAGCATCTTTCAAAGAACCATCGACGACATACTGCGAGAGCAGATTGGCAAGTTTTGCTATGTCTATGTCGATGACGTAATTATCTTCTCAGAAGATGAGGAATCCCACATTAAACATGTGGACTGGGTCCTAAAAAGTTTGCACGAAGCAAACATGAGGGTCTCAGTCGAAAAATCGCGTTTTTTTAAGAAAAGCGTGAGCTTTCTGGGATTCATAGTCACCAGCGGAGGTGCCACGACAGATCCAGAAAAGGTTAAAGCAATACAGGAGTTTCCGGAACCTAAAACGTTGTTTGAGGTCAGATCATTTCTAGGCCTCGCAAGCTACTACAGATGTTTCAGTAAACACAGGTCTAGAAACATAAAGGTCCAATTCTCTGAAGCGTAGCAACGGGCGTTTCAGAAGTTGCGTAATATTTTGGCATCCGAGGATGTGATGCTCAGGTACCCCGACTTTAAGAAGCCTTTCGATCTAACGACCGATGCTTCGGCCCACGGCATAGGTGCGGTCTTGTCTCAGGAGGGTCGTCCTATAACAATGATTTCGAGAACATTGAAGGACTGTGAGGTTAACTACGCAACGAATGAAAGAGAGCTATTGGCCATTGTATGGTCACTTGCCAAATTAAGCACTATTTATATGGGGTGAAAGACCTTAACGTCTTCACTGACCATCAACCCTTGACCTTCGCAGTTTCGGAATCCAATCCAAATGCGAAGATCAAAAGGTGGAAAGCCCGCATTGACGAGTCTAATGCGCGCCTCTTCTACAAACCCGGCAAGGACAATCTGGTTGCGGATGCCTTATCGAGACAACAGCTCAATGCCTTAGATGAACACGGGGTGGAGTCCTGTGCAGCAACGATCCACAGCGAGGTCTCTCTCACCAACACCATTGAGTCAACAATCAAACTCTTGAACTGCTTTCAAAACCAAATAGTGTTGGAAGAGGCGCGTTTCCCCTTAAAACGAAGTTTCATTCTGTTTGGGAATAACGCTACTTGATCAACTATAATTGCATTGAATCATTGCTAGAGGAACTCGCAGATGTAGTTTCACCCAAATGCGTAAATGCCCTCCACTGTGATTTGCATACGCTTGCAATGATACAGGACGCATTGGTTCGAAGATACCCAGCCACGAAGTTCAGGCACTGCAAACATCGTGTAGTTGACGTATTTGCGGTTGGAGAAAGAAGAGAAATCCTCACAGCTGAGCATAACAGGGCCCACAGGTCTGCACAGGAAAACATTAAGCAGGTACTCTCCGAGTACTACTTCCCAAAGAACGTGTGCTAGGGCTAAATATGATAGGCACCCCAAGAAACAGGAGCTTGGCGAGACGCCGATCCCCTCACATGTAGGAGAGATGTTGCACATAGACATTTTCGCCACTGACAGAAAATTTTTTCTCACTTGCATCGATAAGTTTTCTAAATTTGCTGTTGTCCAACCGGTCCCTTCAAGAACCATTGTGGTTCTGAAGCCAGCCTTAATGCAACTGATGAACTTTTTCCCAAAAGCCAGATCTATTTACTGTGACAATGAACCGTCATTTAATTCAGAAACAATCGTGGCCATGCTTGCAAAAAACTATGGGGTCAGCATTTCAAATGCACCACCATTACATAGCGTCTCGAATGGACAGGTTGAGTGCTTTCACAGCACTCTATTAGAGCTAGCCAGATGCCTAAAGATCGATAAAGGTATAAGTGACACCGTAGAAATCATTTTACTGGCTACAACTGAGTAAAATAAGTCGATCCATTCGGTCATCGTCAAAAGACCAGTTGACGTGGTTCAGGCGCACCCAGATGAGCCACAAGAGAACATACAAAACAGGATCAGAGACGCCCAGACGGCGCTCAGAGCTAGGGAGAACGCCAAGCGGCAGAATAGGGTCTTCGACGTTGGTGACAAAGTTTTGGTCAAGTCCAACCGAAGGATCGGGAACAAACTCACACCTTTATGTGATGAGAAGGCCGTTGAAGCAGATCTGGGGACCGAGGTCCTCATTAAAGGGAGGGTGGTCCACAAGGACAGCTTGAGGTAATCACCACGAGAATAAGGCCCTTGAAATTTTTTATATTACCAATCTGTTTAGCCATTTGGCTCGCTTCTTCCAATTAGTTATAAGACTTAGATATTAACGCTTGCCCTCAGTTTAAGTTCTGGTGGTGGTGGGTTAACCAATATCAAAACACAAAAATAGCTAATACGTGAAAACAATAGACAAATAGAGATAAATACCAAGTTTCAGGACCAAGTTGATCAGCTCACAATTACTGTCAATCAAATTCTCAAAACCGCGAAAAACACACAAGTAAACACTGAACACTTGTATGAAACGCTATTGGCTAGAAATAGGATGCTGATGATGGAAATGCAAAATTTAATGCTTGCAATATCGTTAGCAAAGGCAAACATTGTAAGCCCGAATATTTTAGACCATATTGACTTGAAATCAGTTTGGCTTGAGGAGCCCACCGACACCCCCATAGCAGAACTTTTGTCCGTTTCGTCCGTTAAGGAACTACAATCTAACAACTTCATTATTAGGTTCCCAAAAGATAAGCTAGCTTGTAAGAAAATCACAATTTATCCCATCATTCAGAAAGGCTTAATATTGTGAATAACAGACAACACCGTGGCAGAGTGTGATGGAAACGTTTACGCTCTCGAAAACTGCACCGCATCCCCTGGAGCGACGTTCTGCAGACTCTCAAATGAAAGCTCATGCGCCAGAGAGCTACACGCCGGTGGGGTGGCTCACTGCGAAACCCAGCCTAGCAACCTGGAGCCGATTACTCAGGTGGACGAAGGGATGATAATTATCAACGACAAGCTAGCAGAAGTGCGAGTTGATAACGGCTCTAACACCTGGCTCCAAGGCACACACCTCATTACATTCGCTGATCGGGCTAACGTAAATGGAAATCTTTTTATAAGCCATAATAACATCTTGGATAGAGTCCGAGGATCGGCGAACTCTCCACTGTTGGTAATGTTCTCGGCCAGCCGAGATATACTAAGTCTTCCATACCTTCATCTATTGAACGAGCGTAATGTGGAGGCAATTCAACAGTTCAGGGAGCAAATCAATGAGGACCGGGCCTACCGAGTGTCGTTCATAGCAGGAGCTATCTGTTGCGCAACCGTTTGTATCGGGTTGACGCTTTGGCGAATCACCAAGAAGAGGAAGACTGCAAGGCGGCTGAGAGAGGTGATTGCCGGTATAGGGTCGACCGAGGACGGTCATTAACTCGAGGGGGGAATAGTTAACACCTAAGAATTGCTCCAAAATAACGCTGTATAAGAAACTTGCACAATACTCATATTTACCCATTTGCAACCAAGCACATTCCGCTGACACATGAGATCAGCCTGACCGCAATGGTCAGCAGCGGTAACCTGACACTTGACTATGCTGCAAGTATCCGCGTTGTCGCTTATGCTGAGTCGGCTTGCCGACTGTAGCTTTGTAGCTTTGTAGCTTATGGATCCAACTTTTAGGTTTAATTCCAATTCAATTTTATACCACAATTCAGTTTTGTATTTGACGTTTAAGAATAAACAAACATTACTCCGGCACGCTGCCGAGAACAGCAATTGTTGTGCATTACACTTATTTCATTACTCCGGCACACTGCCGAGAATAGCATTTGTTGTGCATAATATTTATTTAATATGCATTAAATAACACCCTATATTTAAATACATAAGTATGCGACACTCCCCTAGTACTCTAGCTGGCTTCAGCTAGATGCTTCAGTCATCTTGTCTAACCTTGGCAAAGCGCGACTCCTGTCAACAATCGATCTAGAATCTGGATATCATCAGATTCTAATGAAAGAAGAAGACAAAGAAAAAAAAATAGCTTTTTCCGTTAACAATGGAATATACGAATTCGTTCGTTTGCCATTTGGGCTTGCGAACGCGCCAAGCATCTTTCAGAGAGCAATGGACAATATATTACGTGAAAAACTTGTCACATTTATATGGACGATATTATAGTTTTTTCTGATAAGCCGAAACAACATTTTGATGATTTAGAAGAAATCATTGAGATCCTAGTTAAAGCAAACATGAAAATTTCTAAAATCCCACTTAATTGCAAAAATTGAACTAACTCAACCAGACTATACTAAAAAGTTCGTTCTCACCACGGACGCTTCCGACATCGCCATAGCGCCGTCCTGTTACAGGAAAACAAACTAATCACCTTTGTTTCAAAAACCTTAAATAAAACAGAAAGAAATTACGCTACAAATGAAAGGGAACTATACGCCATAGTATGGGCATTAAATAACCTTAGGAATTACCTATATGGTGTTACAAATTTAGAAATCCAAACAGACCATCAACCACTTTCTGTGCAGTTTTTGCACGAAACCCTAAATCAAAAATGAAACGATGGCATGCTCTCATGGAAGAATTTTCGCCTAAAATATTTTACAAACCAGGATCAACCAACGTCGTCGCTGACGCGTTATCAAGGTTAATAATCAATCACATTTCCAATGAAGATAATCTCGTTTCCGAAGAAGAACCGTCGTCCGATAATGAAACTATCCACTCAGCCGACAGTAGTTATAAAAACGTAATTGAAGAAGCTAAAAAACCATTGAACCAATTTAGGCAACAATTACTTGTTTCCGAAAACAACATAACAATTCACGAAATATATGAAGTATTCAACAGAACAAGACATATTATAGAATACGACACAGTACACAACTTAATAATCATACTTAAAGAATTTCTTCAACCAAACCTAACTACATGAGTTCATTGCAGTCTCGAAGATTTATACGAAATCCAAAACACATTAAAAAACACTTTTAACAACAAATTTTTATTTACTAAAAAGTTTGTCCAAGACATCGAAAACAAAAATGACCAAGAAATTATAATTGGAGAAACACATGCTCGTGCTCATAGAAGTTTGGATGAAAATCTTAAGCAAATTCTTAAATACTATTATTTGCCAACATTATACAAAAATCTTAAGCAACATATACGCTATTGCAAAATTTGTAACAAAAATAAATATAACAGAAACCCAAAGCAAATTCCTGTTTCTAAAGCTCCTATTTAATTTTTAAATCCATAATGATGGACAACGAACCTACGTTTTCATCAGCACAATTTTAATCATCAAAGTCTCGGTCAGGTATAAAGAGTTATTATGCAACGGTCAGGTAGAAAGAGTTCATTAAACAATAATATAAATTTCTCGTTCATTCCGAAGTCAAATACCGAGCAGTTAAAGAGTATAACAACACAATTCAATCAACAACTCAACAAAAACCAAGTGACATATTATTTAACAAAATAGAACATCCAAACTTGTCAGATAAATTAAAATCAGCCCAAGCAAAAATGTTAGAGTACCATAACGAAAAGAGGTCCCCAAAAAATTAACAAGTAGGTGAAATAATTTATGAGAAAAAACATGGCAAACGAAACAAACTACAACCTAAATTTAAAAAACATGCAGTTAAAGAAGACTTAAGAAATAAAGTTAAAATAAACAATAGGGATCGTATTATTCACAAAAATAATATCAAATTCTAACCTATTTTATGTTTTTTAATGTATTTTTAGAATGCACATTTTATGTATCTTATCTGTTTTACTGCCGTTTTGCGGTGCAGATATTATTAATTATTCAAATGATGACTATGTCCTACTTGAGAACGAAGAAGTTTTTTTAACGATATTTTTGAAAAAGAATTAAATTTTTTAAAAAAACGAAAACAATACAATTGATTTGGAAGTAACCTTGGAATTGAATTTAATCAAAACACTCCTTTCTGAACTTGCACCTCACAAAATTGTCAAACGTAGTATCAATGAACTAGGTACCATTTTTAAATGGATGACAGGAACACCAGACCATGATGACATGATAACTATTCAAACTAAAATCAATGAACTTGTTCAAAACAATAATAAGCAAAATCAAATCAATTCTGCAATTTTCAAAGAAGTCACTAATAACACTGAACTTCAATTAGAAAATACAAATAAAACAATAATAAGCAAAATCAAATCAATTCTGCAATTTTCAAAGAAGTCACTAATAACACTGAACTTCAATTAGAAAATACAAATATATTATCAAAAATTGTAATAAAATTAGAAAGTAATCATTCAAAAAAACCTTTTTTTTATAGTAATATGTTTAAAATGTTTAGGCCACATTATAAGTCCAAAAGGTATACGGCCAAATAAACTAAAAGTAAAAGCAATACAAGAATTTCCTTTGCCAAAAACATCAAAGGAAATTAAATCATTTCTAGGCCTATGTGGTTATTACCGGAAGTTCATTACGGATATTGCAAAAATTGCAAAACCCATGGCTCTGTACTTAAAGAAAGCAGCAAAAATTGACATTAAAAATGTTAAATACAATAAAGCGTTTGCAAAATTAAAATTATTAATTATGAAAGACCCAATATTAGTATGTCCAGACTTAAATAAAAAGTTTCAGGTAATAACCGACGCAAGTAATTTTGCAATAGGAGCTGCGTAGTCACAAGATAATAAGCCAATTAGTTTCACAAGTAGTGTAGTGCGTATATGCCCGTACAGAATACCCTGTATTCAAATATAAAGTATGCAGCACTTTGTTGCATACAATAACAATAATAACGTAAACAAGCCCAGAGCCACTTTATGTATTGGCTCGGTCTCATATTACGCAGTGCGGTTCCCTAGCCTCACTAGCTGACCGTTTATGCTTACGCTGCAGATCCCACGCTCCGTCTGAGCGCATTCCGTGAGCAATATACATATATGCTCACTAATACAGGCATATGCGAGCTACTCACTCTCCCTCTCTTTGTAGCCGTTAACGAATAACAGCATAAGTATATATGTATATCCATAGGCTAAGCGCACATTATTAAAACAGAATAACATCATTATTAATATCCAAGCCAACCAGCACTGACGTGCTACTGCAATCATGTCAAAACTGTTATATATATACTTATATTACATGGCGACCGTGACAGTGGTTTGCCGTTTGTGTTAAAAAAAAAATAATAATAAAGCTTTTTTTTTTTTTTTTTTTTTTTTTGCTGCTACCTTGCAAGGCAACTTAAACTAACCAGAAAATTAAACTAAAAATAACAAAATAATTTATGCTAGAACATAACAATGAATTAAAGATAACTTATAAGGGGGAGGCTTAAGGGGTGATACTGGGGAGATCGTCTAAATTTTAGTATGAGATATTTATGTCAAGACCCGGTTCAGGAGGTCTTGAGGGTGATGGCGTTTGAGTCTCCTCCTTACTCTTCTATGGTGACAGGCAGTATTTAGGCATCTAGCTAAACAGTTTGGATGAGCTCCTAGCCTCTCCGTGTATTTTTGGGCAATCACTTGGATTCTGTCACCTATTTTGGGCACCTTAAGGTCGCGCTCAATGTTACGTGTCCTTATGTACCATGGAGACCCAGAGATCATCCTCAAAGTCTTAGCTTGTAGCACACGGATCTTATTCAGGTGCGACTTGGCAGTAATACCGTACACCTGTATGGCATAGAATAGGCTGGGAGCTAAAATGCACTTGTATATTTTGACCTTGTTCTCCAGCGACAATTTGTTTTTGGCGGAGAGTAACCAGGAAATCTTGTTTAATTTGGCTCTAAATAATAAAGCTAGGCACAACTCTACAATTAAATATAACAATTACTGTGCTTATGTCGAAAACAGCAACTAAATATAGAAGAAGCAAGCCCCAAGCGCCACAAGCAACAACAGCAGCAGCAGCCACCACCACAGGTGCCAATTGCATTGATAAGTGATCCAAGCGCGCTGGCGCGTGCCGCGATGCAACTGCAGCATCTGCCCACAAATGTGGAGCAACATCCGGTAGTTTACTAACAGTAGCCTCTGCTGCCTGGCTACCCGACTACGGCGGCGGCGGCCACAACAGCCACAACACAGTGGTAAAGCACACAAAATCCGGCGGCCAATCGAAGCAACTTAACAGATGACACGAACGTGTAAACCAAAGACAGCCAGTGCGATGACCAGCACCGGCACCGCCTGAGCCCTTTAACAGCAGCAGCAGATACCAAAAGTGTGGGAGGCAGTCCGCCCTTTGCACCAACGCGGGAAGTAAATGAGCAACGTTGGACTGGAAGGAGCTGCTCCTGTTGAGCAAAGGGATGCATCCAGCCTGCAAGAGGCTTTAGAGGTGTACTCCAACGATGGACCACGCCCACTCACAATAGCTGAGTACCGGGCACGACAACAAAAGAAAGAAAAGAAGAAAACCAAAAGAAGCGGGAGAAGGATTAAACTGCTTCAACAAAGAAGACTCCTACAGGATCTTATCAAGACAGCGACAACGCCCCAGGAGAGAAATGAACAAATCTCGAATGCATCGAGAAACAACTGCGTACTGGTGCGAAGCAACGCAATAAGGGCTGCAAACCTGCCAATGCCTAAATTGCACTTAAATATAAACTCTAATTCAAGCCGATGCGCGAAAGCGCTACTTGAAAAATACTAAAATCTGTTAGGCTTCTTACTAACACATTCGGTTGGACTATTATGTATGCCCTAATTAACTCAAATTTTTCCTTTTCCTAAATCAGTTTATAATGAATTTTACAATTAATGAACAGTTTTTAAAGAAAAATTATTAAAAATGAAAGAAACTAAAAAAATTCAAATAGATTAAAAAAAAAAAAAAAATTTAATACATATATTTGGTATTGTATGGCCACTCCAAGAATTGAGAAGGAAAATTTTTTTAATAAAAAAAAAAATAAGAACAATTCTTGTGAATGTTTCAAAACAGTATAAGTAAAAGAGACACTGTAGAAATGGGTTTAATAGACACTAAGACAGTGGACTCCACTGCTAATGTTATAAAGTCGAGGTCGAGACTCCAGATCAAAAGCTGATTGTAATATTGTTAATAATCATAGTAATTATAATGTGCATAAATATGTTTTATAAAATTTACAACTGCACAACAAATGTTTAAAAAAGAAATACTTAAGCAGAGCTAATGATCTGGATAAAATATAACAATGTACTAAAGGTACAAAATGTAAAAATACATTACTACAAACCGAAGAAAATGTAAAAATAACACAAGATCTGGACTTAAGTTAACTTAAGTTAAC